>NC_090756.1:80725347-80747847 GCF_036898095.1 Palaemon carinicauda
GTCACATGTATGATGACAGATGAGAATGTGTAAAGAATAGCCCAGACTATTTGGGGCATGTGAAGACAAAGGGAAAATGAACTGTAACCAGAGAGAAGGATCCAATGTAGTACTGTCTGGCCAGTCAAAGGACCCCATAATTCTCTAGCGGTAGTATCTCAAAACATCATTAATTATAATTCTCAAAAAAAATTTACTATAAAAACATCGTGTAATAGCACTCCAAAAAAATTTTGATTATCAAAACATCATCAGTTATGGCACTCAGTCTAACTAATATAATACATAAAATGTTTTGAAACTCTTTCATCCTTTCAAGTGCTGACAGAATAACAAAATCATTACACTATGAATAATCATAACTTCAAACTTGCAACAAATCTTCTTAAGTTGAACAGTGTGTCTCTTCATAGCTTATATATAAAAGACCTATCCTATTTTTTATAGTTGATATATGAAATATCAATTCTAATGTTATTACTGTTCTTAAAATGTTTTATTTTGATTGTTCAGTAATTCTCTTGTAGTTTATTTATTTTGTATCCTCACTGGGCTATTTTTCTCTATTGGAACTCTTGGGCTTAAAGCCTCCTACTTTTCCACCTAGAGTTGTAGCTTACCTAGTAGTAGTAGTAGTAGTAGTAGTAGTAGTAGTAGTAGTAGTAATAAAAAAAGTAAAATAGTAAAATAATAAAATAATAAAAATAAAAATCATCATAATCATCATAACAACAACAACAACAATAACAACAACAACAATAATAAAAATAAAGATAACATGAAGTTGAGAAGCTAATGCTGGGATATTTCCCTGAAAGAATAGACTTCAGATTCCTTCCCTATAGATCAACACTACTACCAAGTGTCACATTAGGAGTCACATCGTAAACGATAAAATAAGGAGTCTGAGACATACCAAGTGAGGTGACGTACTGCATACGTAAGAATGAACTTACCTTCTTATGTGGTTTCCCCTTTTCATGAGTAATGAAGGGGTCAAAGCTAGAGAGATCTTTACCACAAGTCTGAAATGAAAAGTTTATTAAAACCTTCAATTCAGATATTGATTTCCCATAATTGCAATGAGAATGCTAATGGAATGGGGACAATAGTCCAAATTTTATCATTACAATATCTAAGAGTTAATATTCATTTTGCTACCTCATTGCAAAAGGGTCGTAACTCCAAATTCCTGATTTTTCAGGAGATGCATTTGAAAGTTGCTAAGTCCTATGAATTTGATCAAGTGTCACAATCTTCTTAGTGCCATCTCTCGGCCGCTAATTCACCTAGATTTAAGACTCTTTTACCAAAAGATGCAGAATCAATTCGGCAATCTTGTACACCATATAACTCAAAACTAGCAAATTTGGAGTTACGACCCTCTTGCAATGAGGTAGCGATTTATATATTTAGCCAAATATATCGGCCAATAACATCGCTAAGGATAGGATAGGATTATAAAATTTAGGCCTCAAGCCAAGTATGGGGCATCAAAGGTCATTCAGTCCTATACAATACAAATTAATCAACTGTACCTGTACACTATCTGTACACTCACACCATTTGGTATAATTTTAACCTATAAAACCAATCGCACCACTTTCATACACTAACATTTGAATGCAGAAAATAAGGGATTAAAAAGTTTAAATACATTAATTAATAAAATTAATCAAAGCTTGTGATAAAACCCAATACAGTATAAATTTTTTCAAGTTAAGGGTATTACAATTTTCCCCCAATTTATTGTATATCTTAAATGTTTGTCCTCGAATGAATGAGTCCTCTTCTGAAGATTAAAAAAAGAACAATCGATTATATGTTTAATATCAATTACCACTTGCCAAGATACCTCTGGTAAAACAAGAATAAGAAAAAACAAATAGGCTGGAAGAGAAGGACAGTTTATGGTGTGCAGACGTTTTTAAGGCAAAATCAATAGCAGGGGTCGCAATTCTTAAGGAAAGTGATGCATCCTTAACTTCTCGCCTGGCCTTATGTATGCACTGAAAGAATTTTGAAACAAACGATGTTTAGAACTGATTAGCAATGTTTTACTTTCTTTGCTTTACTCTCCTGGCAATTGTATCATACACAAGAAAAGCTAACAAGCAAAATATTACGCATGTTCTTACGGTATTGAAAGAGGATGTTTTCGAAGGTGAGAAAATAAATTACAACATCGGGGAAATGAAATACAATAAAATGGAACGCAGGATTGTTCTATTTCACCTTCGGGCCATGTTCCGTACATGCGGCATCGGCTTGTATTTGTGCTCAACTATGTTTGATTTCATTTTGCATTAGCAGGATTTAAGTAAACATTAATGCAGCTGGAAAACTGTTGTGATCTTCTTGATACATGTGTGGAAACAGTCTTAATCTATGATACAAGTACGGAAAGCAGTCTTAATCTTTGATACACGTATGGAGAACTGTCTTAATCTTCTTAATACACATGAAAATTTCAGATAAATGGTGGGTGTATCAACTGCATCTAGTGTCTAGCTTTGTTACTAGAAGCCTCATGTAATTTTGAACTTTATAGCAGTCTACAATTATGGTGTATTTTCTCCATTTCGTATTGACTTTTCAATACAATCTAAATTGTCACGCAATTGGCAATTAAGTAGAAGCTATGAAACATACATACCACGCATCGGACTATCAAGCGGCAGGTATTCTGGTGTTCTTGGTAATCAATCTCATACTTATTCCCAGGAATAATGTTATATACTACATCTGAAAAAAGGAAAGAAATATGTTATTTTCATTAGTAAAATAAATTTTTGAATATACTTACCCGATGATCATGTAGCTGTCAACTCCGTTGCCCGACAGAAATCTACGGTCGGGATACGCCAGCGATCGCTATACAGGTGGGGGTGTACACAACAGCGCCATCTGTGAGTAGGTACTCAAGTACTTCTTGTCAACAAGAACTCAATTTTCTCCTCGGTCCACTGGTTCTCTATGGGGAGGAAGGGAGGGTCCTTAAATTCATGATCATCGGGTAAGTATATTCAAAAATTTATTTTACTAATGAAAATATCATTTTTCAATATTAATCTTACCCGATGATCATGTAGCTGATTCACACCTAGGGTGGTGGGTGGAGACCAGCATACATGTTAACAAAGAAGCTAAGTATCCCGTATTTCATTTTAGCAGTTATTCAAAATAACAAACAAAATAAATAAGTACCTGGTAAGGAAGTCGACTTGAACCATTACTCTGCCTTTTTTAAGTACGTCTTCCTTACTGAGCCTAGCGGTCCTCTTAGGATGCTGAACGACTCCTAGGTGCTGAAGTATAAAGGGCTGCAACCCATACTAAAGGATCTCATCACAACCTCTAACCTAGGCGCTTCTCAAGAAAGAATTTGACCACCCGCCAAATCAACCAGGATGCGGAAGGCTTCTTAGCCTTCCGTACAACCCAATAAAACAACAATAAAAAGTATTCAAGAGAAAGATTAAAAAGGTTATGGGATTATGGGAATGTAGTGGCTGAGCCCTCACCTACTACTGCACTCGCTGCTACGAATGGTCCCAGGGTGTAGCAGTTCTCGTAAAGAGACTGGACATCTTTGAGATAGAATGATGCGAACACTGACTTGCTTCTCCAATAGGTTGCATCCATAACACTCTGCAGAGAACGGTTCTGTTTGAAGGCCACTGAAGTAGCGACAGCTCTAACTTCATGTGTCCTTACCTTCAGCAAAGCAAGGTCTTCTTCCTTCAGATGAGAATGTGCCTCTCTAATCAGAAGCCTGATGTAGTAAGAAACTGCGTTCTTAGACATCGGTAGAGAAGGCTTCTTGATAGCACACCATAAAGCTTCTGATTGTCCTCGTAATGGCTTTGACCGTCTTAAATAGTACTTAAGAGCTCTTACTGGGCAAAGTACTCTCTCTAGTTCGCTCCCCACCAAGTTGGACAGGCTTGGGATCTCGAACGACTTAGGCCAAGGACGGGAAGGAAGCTCGTTTTTAGCCAGAAAACCGAGCTGCAAGGAACATGTAGCCGTTTCAGATGTAAAACCTATGTTCCTGCTGAAGGCGTGGATCTCACTGACTCTTTTAGCTGTTGCTAGGCAAACGAGGAAAAGATTTTTTAATGTGAGGTCCTTAAAAGAGGCTGATTGGAGCGGTTCAAATCTTGATGACATTAGGAACCTTAAAACCACGTCTAGGTTCCAGCCTGGTGTGGATAACCGACGTTCCTTTGAGGTCTCAAAAGACCTAAGGAGGTCCTGTAGATCTTTGTTGGTGGAAAGATCCAAGCCTCTGTGGCGGAAGGCCGCTGCCAACATACTCCTGTAACCCTTGATCGTAGGAGCTGATAGGGATCTTACGTTCCTTAGATGTAACAGGAAGTCAGCAATCTGGGTTACAGTGGTACTGGTTGAGGAAACTGCATTCGCCTTGCACCAGCTTCGGAAGACTTCCCATTTAGACTGATAGACTCTGAGAGTGGATGTCCTCCTTGCTCTGGCAATCGCTCTGGCTGCCTCCTTCGAAAAGCCTCTAGCTCTTGAGAGTCTTTCGATAGTCTGAAGGCAGTCAGACAAAGAGCGTGGAGGTTTGGGTGTACCTTCTTTACGTGAGGTTGACGCAGAAGGTCCACTCTTAGAGGAAGAGTCCTGGGAACGTCCACTAGCCATTGCAGTACCTCGGTGAACCATTCTCTCGCGGGCCAGAGGGGAGCAACCAACGTCAACCGTGTCCCTTCGTGCGATGCGAACTTCTGAAGTACCCTGTTGACAATCTTGAACGGCGGGAACGCATACAGGTCGAGGTGGGACCAATCCAGCAGAAAGACATCCACGTGAACTGCTGCTGGGTCTGGAATCGGAGAACAATACATCGGGAGCCTCTTGGTCATCGAGGTAGCGAATAGATCTATGGTGGGCTGCCCCCACAGGGCCCATAGTCTGCAGCAAACATTCTTGTGAAGGGTCCACTCTGTGGGGATGACCTGACCCTTCCGGCTGAGGCGATCTGCCATGACATTCATATCGCCCTGAATGAACCTCGTTACCAACGAAAGCTTTCAATCTTTTGACCAAATGAGGAGGTCCCTTGCGATCTCGAACAACTTCCTCGAATGAGTCCTCCTTGCTTGGAGATGTAAGCCAAGGCTGTGGTGTTGTCGGAGTTCACCTCCACCACCTTGTTTAGCTGGAGGGACTTGAAGTTTATCAAGGCCAGATGAACTGCCAACAACTCCTTGCAATTGATGTGAAGTGTCCTTTGCTCCTGATTCCATGTGCCCGAGCATTCCTGTCCGTCCAGAGTCGCACCCCAGCCCGTGTCCGATGCGTCCGAGAAGAGACGGTGGTCGGGGGTCTGAACAGCCAATGGTAGACCTTCCTTGAGAAGAATGCTGTTCTTCCACCACGTTAGAGTAGACCTCATCTCTTCGGAAACAGGCACTGAGACCGCCTCTAGCGTCATGTCCTTTCTCCAGTGAGCAGCTAGATGATACTGAAGGGGGCGGAGGTGGAGTCTCCCTAACTCGATGAACTGGGCCAGCGATGAAAGAGTCCCTGTTAGACTCATCCACTGCCTGACTGAACATCGGTTCCTTCTCAGCATGCTCTGGATGCACTCTAGGGCTTGATTGATCCTTGGGGCCGACGGAAAAGCCCGAAAAGCTCGACTCTGAATCTCCATACCTAGATAGACAATGGTCTGGGATGGGACGAGCTGGGACTTCTCTATATTGACCAGGAGGCCCAATTCCTTGGTCAGATCCATAGTCCATCTGAGATTCTCCAGACAGCGACGACTTGTTGGAGCTCTTAAAAGCCAGTCGTCCAAATAGAGGGAGGCTCTGATGTCTGCCAAGTGAAGGAATTTCGCAATATTCCTCATCAGTCTGGTAAACACAAGAGGTGCCGTGCTTAGGCCAAAGCACAAGGCTTGGAACTGGTACACAACCTTTCCAAAGACGAACCTTAGGAAAGGTTGGGAGTCTGGATGAATGGGGACGTGAAAGTACGCGTCTTTCAGGTCTAACGAGACCATCCAGTCCTCCTGCCTGACCGCTGCTAGGACCGACTTCGTCGTCTCCATCGTGAACGTCTGCTTGGTGACAAAAGCATTGAGAGCACTGACGTCCAGCACCGGTCTCCAACCTCCTGTCTTCTTCTCTACCAGGAAGAGACGGTTGTAGAAGCCCGGGGATTGATGATCCCGGACTATGACTACCGCTTCCTTTTGTAGCAAGAGCGACACCTCTTGTTGCAACGCTAGCCTCTTGTCCTTCTCCTTGTAGTTGGGAGAGAGGTTGATGGGAGATGTAGCTAGAGGGGGACTGCGGCAGAACGGAATTCTGTATCCCTCCCTTAGCTACTTCACAGACTGAGCGTCTGCACCTCTGCTCTCCCAAGCTTGCCAGAAGGTCTTGAGTCTGGCTCCCACTGCTGTCTGGAGAGGAAGGCAGTCAGAACTTGCCTTTTGCGGACTTGGAACCCTTCTTGGACTTGCCACGGTGACTGTCGGCACGGGTACCTCCTCTGCTGGAGGTTCTGCCACGAAAGGGCGGGATGAACCTAGTTGCAGGTGTGTCTACTGCTGCAGGGCGGAAGGGTCTAGGCACGGAAGGTAAGGTTTTAGCCTTACGTGCGGAAGATGCCATAAGATCATGGGTATCCTTCTGGATAAGCGAGGCAGCCATCCCCTTGATCAGCTCCTCCGGAAACAGACACTTGGAGAGAGGAGCAAACAACAACTCTGACTTTTGGCAAGGAGTGATACCAGCCGATAAGAAGGAGCAAAGATGTTCTCTCTTCTTAAGCACTCCCGACACGTACGAAGCCGCAAGTTCACCAGACCCATCCCGAACGGCTTTGTCCATGCTAGACATGATCAGCATGGCAGAGTCCTTATCCGAAGGGGAAGTCTTCCTGCTTAAGGCTCCCAAACACCAATCGAGGAAGTTGAAGATCTCGAAGGCACGAAAGACTCCCTTCAACAGATGATCCATATCAGAAAAGGACCAGCAGATCTTCGATCGTCTCATAGCCAACCTGCGGGGAGAGTCAACCAGACTTGAGGTCGCCCTGGGCAGAGGCAGGAACTCCCAAGCCGGGTTCCTCTCCCGTGGCATACCAGACGCTCGACTTGGAAGCAAGCTTGGTAGGCAGAAAGATGAATGCAGTCTTTCCCAGTTGCTTCTTGGAATGCAACCACTCTCCCATAACCCTCAAAGCTCTCTTAGATGATCGTGCGAGAACAAGCTTTGTGAAGGCAGGAGCAGCAGACTGCATGCCCAGAGCAAACTCGGAGGGAGGAGAGCGAGGGGTTGCAGACACAAACTGCTCTGGATACAAGTCCCTGAACAAGGCAAGGACTTTACGAAAGTCTAAGGAGGGAGGCGTAGACTTGGGCTCTTCAAAGTCAGAGTGCAGTTCATCCAAATGTGCAGCTTCGTCATCTGATACTCCATCATCCGAAAGCTGAGTAGGAAGTGGCAAAGGCAGAGCAGAAAGCTGAACGGCTGAATCCGGCAGTACGGGTGCATGCGTAGCTGCTGCGGATCCAACATCATGCCGCTGCTGGTCAGTCTGCGAGCTGGTAACAACAAAAGCAGAGTGCTGGTGCGTGGGAGGGGTTGCGGTGGGTTGCGGAGCATGCTGTATGGTATGCGGAGCATGCTGTATGGTATGCGGAGCATGCTGTATGGTATGCGGAGCATGCCGCATGGGTTGCGGAGTATGCCGCATAGAGTCAGAACCCGGCAGCTCTACAGCACCTTCCCACTGCTGATGCGGTAGCTCACGCATGTCAACGGATGGTGCGACAAGAACATGCGTCTGGCAGAGTGGACTGCGCATCGGTGGTGGAGCTCTCACAGGTGGAGTGTGGGAGCAGGCAGCCGCAGTATCTGCTGAGCACACAACCTCGGCGGGTTGTAGGTTAACAGGTGCAGTGTTAACCTTCTCAGCATGATACTCCTGCATGAATGCCGCAAGCTGAGACTGCATAGTCTGCAGCATGGACCACTTAGGGTCTACCGTGGTTGGAGCAGCAACAGACGGAGCAGTAGCCTGTTGTGGAACCACTCTACCTGTCTTGGGAGGTGTGCAGTCATCGGATGACTGCGGCGAGTCCGAACTGACCCAGTGGCTACACCTGGGCCGTTGGACTCGCTCGGAAGGGACCTTACGTTTGAGCGGTCGTGAAACCTTGGTCCATCGTTTCCTCCTGGAAACTTCTTCCACAGACGAGGAATGTAAGGGCTCATTCGTCTGTTTGTGGATGGGACGATCTTTGACAGATACGTCCGCAACCACTGAGGATACATCCGTGCGCTGATCAAGGCCTGCCGAACCCTTTGGTCCTTCGACATTGCTTCTCCCCTGGGCTTGGGAGCTTGCAAGAGGTCCCGGACTGGGAGGACGACTGGCACGCACAGATGTACCCTCATGCGCAACACTGACACTGACACTTTTCACATCACTAGCACTGATAACGCTTCCCACTGCACTTTTCGCTTTCAGCTCTTTGACATCTGCCAAAAGCTGATTACGGTCATTAGCCAATGACTCCACTCTGTCACCGAGAGCCTGAATGGCACGCATCATATCCGCCATGGATGGCTGAGCACTAGTAGCAGGTTCGGGAGTCACCACTACAGGGGAAGGAAAAGGTTGAGGGGCATGGGGAGAGGAAAAATCCACAGAGCGAGAAGAACTCCTCCTGATTCTCTCCTTCTCTAACCTACGTGCATTTTTAAGGAATTCGTTAAAATCGAATTCCGAAAGCCCAGCGCATTCCCCACATCGATCTTCCAATTGACAGGATTTACCCCTACAATTGGAACAAACGGTGTGAGGATCTATAGAGGCCTTCGGAAGACGCCTAGCACAAGCCCTAACGCTACACTGCCTGTACTTAGGGACTTGAGACTGGTCAGACATCTTGAATTTTAGAAGTAGTCAAGGGGGAATTCCAAAATCTAGCAAAGTTCGTTAACAATTAATCCAAATTAATTCCAAAAGCTTGCTAAGCTAATGATAAAGCTTCCTGAATAGCGAAGGCTAAACTCTAGAGTGAATACATCACCAAATCGTGAACAACAACTCCAGAATCAACAGCGTATCCAAGTAGGTCTTGCCGGCGGCACGACAGAGGAAAAATTGAGTTCTTGTTGACAAGAAGTACTTGAGTACCTACTCACAGATGGCGCTGTTGTGTACACCCCCACCTGTATAGCGATCGCTGGCGTATCCCGACCGTAGATTTCTGTCGGGCAACGGAGTTGACAGCTACATGATCATCGGGTAAGATTAATATTGAAAAATGAGGGTTATTTTTTCAGTACAGTATAGTAAATAGTATGACATAAAAGACAAAGTGCTTCACATGATAAATATGCAATTCTTCAGTGTAAAAAATTAAAACAATTCCTAAATCTAACAAATTTTTAAAGTAATTAATATTTTTCCTAGCGGTGCAAACATAGGTCCTTTACAATAGAGATCGTAGTCAGCAACTAGAACAGTTGTTGGAATTACTAACGAGGTAGTTAACAACAGGTAGTGAGGCCCCACCCAGTTTCCTATCTTAAGTGTCTTCAGTTTTGACCTTCTGGTTAGACTGAAAAAGAGTGGTTGAGGTGGGAAGTTTAACTTTAAATGACTCAGGTCTGTATTGTTAGGAAAAATATAAATTACTTTTAAAAATGTTATTTTCATTAGTAAAATAAATTTTTGAATATACTTACCCGATGATCATGTAGCTGTCAACTCTGTTGCCCGACAGAAATCTACGGTCGAGATACGCCAGCGATCGCTATACAGGTGGGGGTGTACACAACAGCGCCATCTGTGAGTAGGTACTCAAGTACTTCTTGTCAACAAGAACTCAATTTTCTCCTCGGTCCACTGGTTCTCTATGGGGAGGAAGGGCGGGTCCTTAAATTCATGATCATCGGGTAAGTATATTCAAAAATTTATTTTACTAATGAAAATAACATTTTTCAATATTAATCTTACCCGATGATCATGTAGCTGATTCACACCCAGGGTGGTGGGTGGAGACCAGCATACATGTTAACAAAGAAGCTAAGTATCCCGTATCTTATTTTAGCCGTTATTCAAAATAACAAACATAAAATAAATAAGTACCTGGTAAGGAAGTCGACTTGAACCATTACTCTGCCTTTTTAAGTACGTCTTCCTTACTGAGCCTCGCGATCCTCTTAGGATGCTGAGCGACTCCTAGGTGCTGAAGTATGAAGGGCTGCAACCCATACTAAAGGACCTCATCACAACCTCTAATCCAGGCGCTTCTCAAGAAAGAATTTGACCACCCGCCAAATCAACCAGGATGCGGAAGGCTTCTTAGCCTTCCGGACAACCCAGAAATATTTCAAGAGAAAGATTAAAAAGGTTCTGGAATTAGGGAATTGTAGTGGTGGAGCCCCCACCACTACTGCACTCGTTGCTACGAATGGTCCCAGAGTGTAGCAGTTCTCGTAAAGAAACTGGACATTCTTAAGATAAAAGACGCGAACACTGATTAGCTTTTCCAAAAGGTTGCGTCGAACATATTTTGCAGAGATCTATTTTATTAAAAGGTCACGGAAGTTGTGACAGCTCTAACTTCGTGTGTCCTTACCTTCAGCCAAGCTTGGTCTTCCTCATTCAGAAGGGAATGAGCTTCTCGTATTAACAGTCTGAAAATAATAGGATAAAGAATTCTCTGACATAGGCGAAGATGAATTCTTAACTGAACACCATAAAGCTTCAGACGGGCCCCGTAAAGGTTTTTAAAATAGAACTTAAGAGCTCTTACAGGACATAATACTCTTTCTAGTTCATTTCCAACCATACGATAAGTTTGGAATAACGAACGATATTGGTCAAGGCCGAGAAGGCAGCTCGTGTTTGGCTAGAAAACCAAGATGTAGAACATGTAGCCGTTTCGGATGAAAATCCGATGTTCTTGCTGAAGGCATGAATCTCACTGACTCTTTTAGCTGTGGTTAAGCATATCAGGAAAAGAGTCTTAAAGGTGAGATCTTTTCAGGGAGGCTGATTGAAGTGGTTCGAACCTGTCTAACATAAGGAATCTTAGAACCACGTCTAAATTCCAACCAGGTGTAACCAAACGACGCTCCTTCGTGGTCTCAAAAGACTTAAGGAGGTCCTGTAGATCTTTATTGTTGGAAAGATCTAAGCCTCTGTGACGGAAGACTGATGCCAACATGCTTCTGTAACCCTTGAAAGTGGGAGCTGAAAGAGATCGCTCTTTCCTCAGATATAAGAGGAAGTCAGCTATATGAGTTACAGAGGTACTGGTCGAGGATACGGATACTGACTTGCACCAGTTTAGGAAGATTTCCCACTTCGATTGGTAGACTCTAAGGGTGGATGTTCTCCTTGCTCTAACAATCGCTCTGGTTGCCTCCTTCGAAAAACCTCTAGTTCTCGAGAGTCTTTCGATACTCTGAAGGCAGTGAAACGAAGAGCGTGGAGGCCTTGGAGTACCTTCTTACGCGTGGCAGACGTAGCAGGTCCACCCTTAGGGGAAGAGTTCTGGGAACATCTACTAGCCATCGAAGTACCTCGGTAAGTTATTCTCTCGCGGGCCAGAGGGAAGCAACTAGTGTCAACTTTGTCCCATCGTGAGAGGCGAACTTCTGCAGTACCTTGTTGACAATCTAGAACGGAGGGAATGCATATAGATCTAGATGAGACTAATCTAGTAGAAAGGCATCTAAAAGAACCACTGCTGGGTCCGGGATAGGTGAGCAAAGTATTGAGAGCCTCTTGGACATCGAGGTTGCGAAGAGATCTATGGTTGGCTGGCCCCAGGTGACCCAAAGTCTCTTGCATACATCTCTGTGGAGGGTCCAATATGTTGGAATTATTGTCCCTTCCTACTGAGACAAACTGCTAAGACATTCAAGTTGCCTTGGAAGAAATTTGTTACTAGTGAAAAGTCTAGACCTGTTGAACAGGAGAGGAGGTCACTAGCGAACTCGCACCATGTCAGAGAGTAGGTCCCTCCTTGCTAGGAGATGAACATCAAAGCAGGGAGTTGTCCGTGTTGACCTCCATTACTTTGTCTTGAAGGAGAGACCTGAAGCTTTTCCAGGTCAGACGTACTGCCAGAAGCTTCTTGCAGTTAAAATGCATTGTCCTTTGACTCGAGTTCCATAATCCCGAGCATTCCCTACCGCCTAAGGTCGCACCCCAGCCTACGTCCGATGCGTCTGAGAAGAGAACGTGGTTGGGGGTCTGAACAGTCAGGGGAAGACCCTATAAAAGGTTGATAAAGTCCTTTCCTCAGGTTAGACCAGACTTATCTTCCGGAAACCGGGATCGAGACCGCTTCTAGCGTCTCGTCCTTTTCCAGTGAAGAGCTAGATGAAACCGAAGAGGACGGAGGTGAAGTCTTCCAAGTGACACCAATTGAACCACGGATGACAGTGTCCTAACCAGACTCATCCACAGCCTGACAAGGCCGTATTCCTTCTTCAGCATCTTCTGGATAGCAGGGCTGGGGATTGATCTTCTTGTTCAGCCATGTCCTCATCAGAGGGTTCCTCATCCGAAACTGATGAGGAAACGGCAACGGAGTGGGCAACGTCTGACTCGCTGAATCCGGTCGCACTGGTGGATGCGTGACGGAGCCGGACACAAGATCATGGTACTGCTGCACAGTCTGTGAACTGTCAACCATGGGGATGCGAGGAAGAACAGCGACAACCCGAAACTGTCTAGACTGTCTGGGTAGTACAGACAACCCCTTATCGGGTTGCTGAGGTTGCAGCACTGCGTCACAACAAGTCACCTCTGCTGGTTGTTGAACGTCTTCCCAGTGAAACACTGAACGTTCACAACCACCTCCGAGAGTAGCCTAACGTCAACGTGCGACTGGCAACCCACACTGGGTCGCACCGGTGGAGGAACCATCTCAACTGGCGGACGTGAGTAGGATACCTCAGCGTCAACAGGGCGTACAACCAACCGGTAGGAAGGTCGTTGGCAAGAAGGTTCTTCTCCGTAAAAAATCCTCTATCAAGGACTAAGCTTGGACTGCATGTCTTGCAACAAAGCCCAAGGTCTATGGGAGCAGGTGTGGCAACAGACGGGGTTAGCGACTGAAGCGGAACCATTTACCCTCCCTGGAAGCATGTTATGCTTAAATTAAAGTCCATAGGAGGCTAAGCAGCTTAAGGCTCCTCTCCAAATGACAGAGTCCTCAAGGGAATATCAGAAGGAGGGAGAACAGCACTTTCTCATCTACAGGAACCATATCCGAGAAAAGCTAGGTTCTCTCAGTGAGGGTTTCACTGGTGCAAAAGCAGCAGACCAGAAGGCAACGTTATGAAACTGCTTGACAGTCTGTGAACTGTCAAAAACTGAACTGTCAACCACAACAGGAGCGTGAGGACATACAGCACTGGTGTATAAGTAGCAGACCAGAAGGCAACGTCATGTAACTGTTTGACAGTCTGTGAGATGGCAACAACCAAAGTTGTGTGGGGAAGCCTCAACTCCTGACTGACTAGTTTGCTGCGGGCGAGTGGCGGTAACCACAGTGTGTTGCGGAGGCTGACACACCGTGTCAAAACACGGCAGCTTGTGGTAGCTCACGCACGGCAACGGAGTGCTCTGTGTGTGGGAGTCATCATACATCTGGCAGGGTTGACTGTGCATGGGTGGAGGAGCTCTCACAACAAGAGTGTGAGAGCAGGAAGCCATGCCGGGCGCACAACCGTGGGAGGTGTAGGCCCACGGGTGCATCGTCAACCTTCTCCGCAGTCGGAGTGTGGGAGCTGGCAACAACAAAAGCAGAGTGCTGGAGCGTGGGAGGGGCTGCGGTGGGTTGCGGAGCATGCTGTATGGCATGCGGAGCATGCTGTATGGTATGCGGAGCATGCTGCATGGGTTGCGGAGAAAGCCGCATAGTGCTGGAACCCGGCAGCTCTACAGCACCTTCCCACTGCTGATGCGGAAGCTCACGCATGTCAACGGATGGAGCAGCAAGAACATGCGTCTGGCAGGGTGGACTGCGCATCAGTGGTGGAGCTCTCACAGGTGGAGTGTGGGAGCAGGCAGCCGCAGTATCTGCTGAGCGCACAACCTCGGCGGGTTGTAGGTTAACAGGTGCAGTGTTAACCTTCTCAGCAAGATACTCCTGCATGAATGCCGCAAGCTGAGACTGCATAGTCTGCAGCATAGACCACTAGGGTCTATGAAAGACAACAACAAACGGAGCTACTGTCCGTTGTGACTGAGGGTCTAAAACAGCTGGTGCGGCAACAGACGGAGTTACTGCCTGTTGCGGTACCACCTTGCCTCTCTTGGGAGGTGTGCAGTCGTCGGATGACTGGAGCGAGTCCGAACTGACCCAGTGGCTACACCTAGGCCGTTGGACTTGCGCGGAAGGGACCGACTTGCACTTAAAAGCTGCAAGATTTGGTCCATGGTTTCTGCGAGAAACCTCTTCCGCAGACGAGGAATAAATGGGCTCTCTCGTCTTTGTGTGGGTGGGGTGATCACGTCGGCAACGTGTGTAGATACACCCGAAACCACGGAGGGAAACGTCTGTTCGTATATAAAGACCTGTGGAACCCATAAGTCCTTCGACATTACTTCTCCCCTGGGCTTGGGAGCTTGTAAGAGGTATCGGACAAGGTGAACAACTGGCACGAACAAACGAACCCTCGAACGCAACACTGTAACACTTTGCGCATATCACTTTATCACTTTTGATTTTCTGTTTGCACTTATTTCACTGAACTCGAAACTTTAAGTGATTGTACCTGAAACAAGCAATCCTATCCTTCATTAAAAGGTAGTAATTGCGAAAACAGTTTTACAATGTAACAGAAAAACATAATGAAAGATAAAGAATTCAGTGGCTGGAAAAGAGACTAAACACTAGATCAAATAAACTACGTTTAAAATCTCTCACCGCATCAAGCCTGGGAACAAGAATAAAACTCTAGAAACGTTTTACCTTCTTCCCCTATAGCGACTAGGGAGAAGAGTAAAAAACGAGAACAACGTTACCCGCTTGAACGAAACGTTTATCCTCCTCTCTCTCCCTCCGTCTCTATCTCTCTCTCTCTCTCTTGACTTAGAACCTGAGAGATGAGCCCAATTATATATCGTTAAAACATATTATTTGTTAAAGGAACAAAACTGAAAGGTTTCCCAAATAAAAAGTTCCTTTATTAGAATTAAAACCATTTAAGCTAAGAAAGAATGAACGAAACGCTAGAATCGGTTTACTCTTACTGCAACGTGAAACCGTGAAATACTCTCTATCGTAACGATAGAGCGCATGTTGAACGTTCTGAACGTCAACAACTGCGGAGACTAAACTAAACGTTAGTTCATCTTTGAAAACAGTACAAGACTATCAAAGAAATTCTTTCAAAAACATTAAAATTAAAATAGCATAAATTCTTAACAGGAAATACGATATGACGGGCTCAATGTTAATTAACTTCGGTTCCAAGTAAGGACCGCCTACTATTAGGAAAGGTCGCATATAAACAAACATAAAAATTAATTTTTATAAGTTTATAATAAATGGAAAGTTAATCGAAGAGGCTTATAAATGGCGGAGAGATATAAAATAAATCTATAACTTTGTTAAGCAAAATTAACCAAAAACCTAAACACACTTCCGTCTAAGGGAAGGGTCGGTCATTAAAAGTGAAAGAGAGTCCATACTCTCTTCGTCACCATAATTAAATCTATCCAAAACGAGTTCAAGTTTTGAAATGAAGATAAAACCCCTGCATAGCGAAAGCTCAAAACTGGAATAGTGTACTTCACCAAAAAGTTGTGAAAACAAATCCAGTTAGGGACGGCGTATTAGTAGGTCTTGCCGGTGGCACGACAGAGGAAAAATTGAGTTCTTGTTGACAAGAAGTACTTGAGTACCTACTCACAGATGGCGCTGTTGTGTACACCCCCACCTGTATAGCGATCGCTGGCGTATCCCGACCGTAGATTTCTGTCGGGCAACAGAGTTGACAGCTACAAGATCATCGGGTAAGATTAATATTGAAAATTCCTTATTTGTTCCTGTGCATAAAAAAAAAACTTTCGTTCTTTAAAATATAAAGACTCGCATATTGTTAAATGCTTTTCAGATAGATTCGCAGAGCCTTCCGGGGACAAACAAGCATCTTCTCTTGATCACCACCCAAAGTTTCTTCCAACGAGAGGATAAAGAAGGTCTCAAACCTGGGCTCCTGAGCCGACTGACTGTATTTTTGTCACAAATTTGGCCACAAAGCTAAAAGAGACCTCTTTCCAATCCTTCGTGTGGATGATCATGTAAGAGTGACTGCGCAACCTCCCTGCTCACTTCAAAAAGATAGTCTAGAGATTCCAATCTCTGTATGATGACCTTTTCAAGGACTCATACGGGATATGAGTTTGAGACCTGAGAACATGGGTCATACTTCATTCTGAGGCCTGAGGTCCTGGAGTGGGCAAAACTCCTCAAAGCTATGAGGTGGTCAGGTCTATGTCTTTCAGTCAGAAGATAAGACCTTGAGCCGAGTTGCACCCTTTCACAGCTGCAATTGAGAGGAAATTCTCTCAGCAAAGTTAGACAAGAAAATCTGCACTAAAGACGCTATTAGCTGCAGAGGACTGTTGTAGGTATCCAAACGTCCCGGGGACGTACAGCCCCTCACAAAAAACCTTTCACTCGGAGATTCTAGATGTTCTCCAACCCTTTAGTGCAAGAAACATTACAAATTGGTGGTATCTCTGATAGTATGAGGAACAAAGAAGTGTTCCATGGGGGCAGCTCTCTTTGGAACATTGATCAAAAGGACTAACTGATTAGGATAACACTTGTGACGTCATTTATTAGTTGAAAATAAACTACTGAAATTTGATTTGTATCACAGGGCAAAATAAGGATGTCTTATTTAGAGACCAGCAATGAGAAAAACTTAAATCAGCATGTAATATATCAAGCTATCAACTAGTTAGTTGCCATAAACTGCCAGATAGTGTGGGGGTTTCCAGAGGGGGAGGAATTTTGCAGGGGGAGAGAGAAGGGGAAATTATTTTGGGGTAGACGCCGACACAAATTCGAGCAAAAACAATACGTGCATCAGGGGAGTTTAGAAAAAAATCATAATTTTTGCGATAGCACAGTATCATAGCACAGTAATAAATTTTTTATGGAAATACATTGTGAAAAGTATTTAATATTTCTTTCTTGTGTCTACTCTTGTACATACTGTACTCAATATTAAATCACAGCTGTACAGGTGCTCACTGGATTCGTACCTCTGCGCATGAAAAGGATCAGTGGATCTTTTTATTGACTAAGTGTGTAAAAAAATAAAGCTGTTTGTCAACTAGTGCTCTAAACAGACGCAAGATAGAATGGGTCTCTATTTTTATGTGACATTCCTTTAATCAAAGATCAGTAAGGAAAGTTTAAACAAAACTGCAATTTCTTACCCATTGCTTCCTGGAGCATTTCACGGTTATCCTCTCCAGCATCAAGAGACCAGAAGTCTTTGTCTCGTGCATCAATTTCAAACAGACGCTCGGCTTCTTCCTGTAATGAAGGGAGAGAGAGGTTAAAGTAGGACAGAGTAAATTTGAAATGACTTATGTAGAAAATAGTATATAACATTAAGAAGGCTCTTTAAAATGAATATTTATACTGGCCTCATTCAAGGCAGTTGTGTTACAGTAGTTTCTAATTACATAACCAATTTTCAATTATCCTTTTCAATTATCCTTTATGATTGAACAAGAAGTGTAACTTGATGGTCGGATCTATTTTTAATGAATAATACATTAATTTTACTCTACTATAAGGAAGGGAAAAGGCAAAAATTTATACTGTAAATTCCTTAGACTAAAAATTCTATGGGAACATACTCTCCGACTACACACAGAGGAAAGGAAATGTCTGAGACTTGGTGGATGATCTCAAAGAAAATTATACGATACACGAAAATACATCATGAAGGTATCTCGGTATTTGTCAATAAATTCATTAAAGAAAAATACAAACTTTTCATTGCATTACATCTCTTATCAAATTGGGGTTTCAAGTAGTTAAGAGCAATAACTTTATGACCCCAAACAAAAAGTGAAGTGACAAACCCCTAATTACAAATCAGAGCAAACAATGCAATAATAAATGACCGAGTTGTTTACATCAGATTGGCCTTGATTTTAGTGCTGCCTTTGACCGTGGTAATCATGAAGCCCTTGTTTTCAAACTCAAACAGTTGGGAGTGGGTGGGTCGTTTCTTAGCATTATTATTGATTTTTTAAGTAATAGATCTCAAAGAGTTGTTGATGGGCACCATAGTGAGTATAGGAATGTGATATCCAGTGTTCAACAAGGCAGTGTTCTTGGCCCATTACTTTTCATACTATATACACATGACATGTGGTTTGGCCTAGAAAACAAGCTTGTTGCATATGCAGATGATGCTACTCTCTCTGCATCAATTCCATCCCCTGAATGTAGATCTGGATTTGGTGAATCCCTTACTAGAGATTTGACTAACATTAGCGCATGGTGCAAATTATGGGGTATGAAGTTGAATCCTAACAAAACTCAAAGTATGATTGTAAGTAGGTCAAGGACGGTGGCTCCTCAACATCCGGATCTCAGTATTGATAATGTTTCTTTAAATTTGTATGACTTGAAAATTTTAGTTGTAATTCTCGACAGCAAATTTACTTTTGAGAAACACATTAGGTCTGTGTCTTCTTCAATTGCACAAAAATTGGCTTATTGAGATTTTTGGTGATCAATCTATTCTGAAGAAGTGTTTTAATTCTTTCATTCTACCTTGTTTTGAGTATTGTTCTCCTGTCTGGTCTTCAGCTGCTGATTCTCATCTTAATTTGTTGGACAGAAACTTACGGTCTATTAAATTTCTTATTCCTGATCTAGATATTAATCTTTGGTATTGTCATTCAATTAGTTCATTATGCATGTTGCATAAGATTTTTCATAACTCTGACCATCCTTTACATTCAGATCTCCCTGGACAATTCAATCCTGTTCATAATACTAGGCAGGCAGTTAATTCTAATAGCCAGGTCTTCTCCATCATGAGGCTCAATACTACAGAAGAGCATCAAATCCGGGGAAGGAGAGAGAAGGTTTATTCCCTTGAGTCAGTTCATGTCTAACACCCACCAACTCAGGTCTCTCATTTGCTTGGGACCCACTGGCACTAGAATGCCTGGTGGGTCTCGGTGATGAGACCAGAGTGTCTTCAACTGCCATTGAAATGACCGTGCGGGAGGCAGCCATGTGGGACCAACTTCAAGGGAAGTTAGGTGTCCTATATGCTTTTACCATTGATGTGCTGGCAACTCATCTCTCGCGAGGGTGTCATGGGCTACCTCCTTTAGTATCTTTGCTCTGTCCACAAACAGGAAGAAATTCCCTAGTGTACTCTTGATCCTCATTCCTAGATATACCATATCTTGGACTGGTTGCTGTTGAGACTTCTTGCAGTTTATAAGGATCCTCAGATCCTGACAAAAGGCAAGAAGATCTTCTCAGTGGAGGAGAAGGTTCTCCCTTGCGTCTACAACAATCAGGTAATCGCCCATATAAAAAAGGAGACGAATGCTATTCTTGTGCTCCCAGTTGGACACTAGAGTAAAGACTTTCGTGAACACACGAAATTCTGTAGACAGGCCAAAGCACAGCACCTTGAACAAGTATATTTGTTCTCTTATCATAAAGCGCAGGTACTTCCTTGATGGATGGATTGGGATCTGGAAGTACGCGTCTTTCAGGTCCAACGAGATCATGAAGTTGTTTGGACTGCATTTGTGCCATCTTCATCTTGAAGGGAGTCCGTAAGACAAACTCCTTCCGGGCTGAGAGGACTATACAGTAATGGGTTTCCAGCCTTCAGACGCCTTTTCTACTAGAAATAAGTAACTGTAAAAGCCTGGGGACCCTCCCAGGACCTCCTGGAGAGCGCCTTACTTTACCATGGTCCTGACTTCGGCCCTCCTGGTCCTTTGCTGATCCCTTCACATAGAACCTCGTCGTTGACAGATTTTGAGTCGCTGGAGGGGGGAGAGTCAATGAAAAGGACAACGTACACCTTTCTTAATACGGAAATCGACAAGGGGTCAGAATTGGAGTCCATCAACCTCTACATATGCTCATCAGGCATCCCCCTGCTGGTGGATTGCCCTTCCTAGCATGGGTGTCCTTGATGGGATTTCTTGCCTTTCCCTTTTCGTTCTCTGGGACCAAAGGGAGGCCTCGAGTCTTGTCATTTCGCCTGCTTCTTGGGAGTGCTCTTCTGGCTGCCTTGAGGTGCTGGGGAAGGTTGTTTCTGCTTTGAAGGTGCCGGCAGGTAGGGGCGAGAGGAGAAAACTCGAAGGATAGTGTCCTGGATGACCCTTCTCCATCGGTCTGCTAAACCCTCAATGTCCTCCCCATGAAACAGGGTGGGTCCCTCCATTGGGGCGTTACGCAGCTTCATTGCCTCTCTCCAGCATCTGTTTCTGAAATCTTGAGACAAATGCATCTCATCGCCTCAAGACCCAGTTAACCTATTGGTTAATCATGTTTTCTGTCAAAAATGAGAGTTCTCGCACCCGAGAGGAAAAGCGAACGTCTCCCTCCTCGTTCTTGACAAGTTAGCCGACCATGCCCTACTAATAGTCCCGCCATGAAGTGGATTGCGAGGCACAGTTTGTAGCCCATTCAATACTGGCCGCATCCGCCACAGAGAACTGTATTAGGCATAAGCTCTCTTTTTTGCTGCCTTTGACAACTCTTCCCCATGGTGGAGCTACCTTGGGTCTGATGGATCTTGGCATGCCTGAAAACTGGTCCAAGACCGTACCCTTTCCCTCGGTTGGAATATCATCAGGCTCTTTTAGGTTGTTCACCTTCCTGATGCACGCCAGAACTTTCAATAAGATTCACCGACATCTTTTTCTTCCGAATGAGTGATCTTCGAACTGCCGGATACTAGGAGCACTCCATCAGAATGTTCCGAGCCGTCCACTAAGGGTTCTTCCTCTCCCGAGCTAACATCCATAGTAGCCCAGGAAGGGTGAGGGTCATCAACAGAGTTTCTCTTAGAAGTCGAATGGGCTCGTGGGGAAAGTCTTGTCGTAGCCGCCAAGACGGAAGACTGTTTCCCTTGAGTCTGACATTCGTCCATAGAACGCCAGTTCTTGGGCAAATTCCTCCCATCTTTCCTCTCCCTTGGGTGAATTTCAAATTCATCCGAGAGAGGATTAGTCTCCTCAGGTTGATTCAGATGGTTTTGAACCCTCGGAAACTACCCGGTGAGGTATCCTTCGCTTGCGCTGAAGGATCTTCCCAGCCCTCTAGCTAGGCTAGATCACCTAGGGTCCGATAGGCCCCCGGGATGACAGGAACCTTCGCCGTCGTCGCTCGCGGATCGGTGCTTGGGATTCCCTTCGCTTGCTTAAGTCACGAAACAAGAGACCGTCTTTAGCAAACAAGTTCTCTGATGGTTTTTTTTCCCTTTCCCGCTGTCCTAACAACCGCTCAGGTCGTGAAGGTTATCCGATAGGAGTTGGGTGGGGAAAAACCCTCAACCCTCTCAAGGTGAGCTACTGCAAGGTAGGGGAAAGCAGCGTGGGATGACTCTCTAATGTACTTGGGAGCCTCGTTTTTTAAAAGGATTTCGCGTTTTTTAGCTTTCGGTAGATAAGTCTCCTAACCTCCACGCTGGGAGGTAAGGCACGCAACGAAGCGTGAGGCTATCTCTGCATTTGGCAGAGAAAAACTACCCTCACAGAGCATCTAGGAGAAATGTTCTCCTGCTCACCTCATATCCCAAAGGAGATACACGTGACAAATTCCTCGCCCCGAGGGGTGAGGTAGGACAGGGAGCCGAGTGCTTGCACAACTGCAGCGGGACAGGTGTAAACTCCGGGGAGTTACCTGTCGAACCAATCTCGTGCGAGATTGGTTTTGCCTAACGTTAAGAGCTTCGCTGTGCACTGCAGGCACGATGGCGAGGTTGGGGGGGGGGGGGGGGCAGATGGTAACCTCATCGCATCCTTGTCATCCGGCTCAAAAAAACTGGGCTACGATGGACTGGAGCATGGCATGGACGAATCCCTTGCCTTTCCGTGAAACCCCCGTGTGGGGGGGGGGACCACTCAGCAAATCTCTCCTCCCACAAGTAAGAAGATCGATCAACACCTCTACCTTTCGATGGGGGCATCGCTTCGTGGACGAAGGAGCTGCCACTCAGAAGGGAGTGCTGGATTGTCCTTCGCCAGAAGCTCGGACTGAACAATACTTGGAGGCGAACCTCTTCCCTTCAGGCAAACCCAGCTAGATGATCAACTCGCTGCACAACCTCCGGAATGAAGCCGAAACTCTTTCCCCAGACTGCAAGGTCTCATGACAAACCACTCTGAGGAGTGCTTATCCTCACCTGCTCCTGTTCTCCCACCGGAGCAGGGGGCTATGTCGGGAAGAGCAGGAGACGAGGT
>NC_090756.1:80752847-80757847 GCF_036898095.1 Palaemon carinicauda
TCCCTCCTCTTCCCTAAGGGAATGGAGAGGCAGTCTGACATCAGGTTCCAATGGATTCCCAGCAATTGAAACTCTTGAGCTGGAGAGAGTCGAGACTTCTTGAAGTTGATCTTGAGTCCCACATGTTCCAGGAACTCGATTACTTTCTTAGATGTTTACAGACAAGCCATCTCAGATGCTGCCCACACCAGCCAGTCGTCCAGGTACGCCAACACCTAAACACCATCTAGGCGTAGCTGTTGAACGACTGCGTCTGCAAGTTAAGTGAAGATTTTTAGGGCTATGTTTAGTCCGAAAGGCATGGCTCTGAAGACATACTTTTTCTTCTGTAACTGGAACCTTAGGTAGGAGGAGAGGGGGCGGCTGACTGGAAGGTGCCAGTAAGCATCTGCCAGGTCTATCGAGACTGTGTACGCCCCTTTGGGTAACAGGGTCCTTATGAGTTGAAGGGTAAACATCCTGAACTTGCTGTTCTCAATGAACTTGAGTGGCGACAAGTCCAGAATGACTCTGAGTTTGTCCGAGTCCTTCTTGGGAACACAAAACAGCTTTCACTGGAATTTGATGGACTTTACTTTCCTTATAACCTGTTTGCTCATAAGTTCTAATGTATATTCTTCTAATGTGGGGGTGGAGTGTTGAAAGAATTGAGGAAATGATGGTGGAGACTTGTTACATTTCCATACTAGTCCATTTTTGATTGAGCTGTGGGCCCAGGGATCGAAGGTCCAACTATCCTGAAAGTGTTGGAGCTTCCTTCCTACCTGAAGCATCTCATTGCTTCGGTTGTCCGGAGGTAGTGGTTTGCCTCTCAAACCAAGGGTTGAATGCCGGTAACTGGGCAACCAGCTGTTGAGGCATCACTTGGAAAGTGGTTTGTGGTTGAGCAACCACTTGGGGCACCGCGGTAATAGTGACTGTAGGATGTTGCTGGGCAGGCCGAAAGTGAAGTCTAGGCTTAGTCCTCCTTTTAGGTTGGGGACCCGCATCCGGGGAAGACTTCCTCTTTGACGAGATGCCCCACTTCTGGAGAAGGTTCCTATTCTCCGTGGCAGCTTTCTCTACTACCTCTTTGACCGCTTCATTCGGGAAGAGGTCTTTACCCCAGATGTTGGAAGATATCAGCTTCCTGGGTTTGTGTTTCACTTTTGCTACTGCAAACAAACTCTCTACAGGCTCTCCTAGCCTTCATGAAAGCGTACAGGTCCTTCACTAAGGTGGCCATATGCATTTTGGCAAGGATGCTTTTTTAGCCTGCACACATCTCTATGCACTTCTGTAGGGATAAGGATGCAGCACGTCTCTCCTTCGTCTCTAGTTCCCTGCGCAAGAGAAAGTCAGACAGTTTAGGGAGATTTTCGTTGAACTGTCGTCCCGCGATATCTGCATCCAGCCTCCCTACTGAGAAGGTTAGGTGGACTTCCTTACATTCCTTCTCTTCCATGGGCAGGGCTAACGACAGAGGCCTACACTCCTCTAGTGCAGGGCATGGTTTGCCTGCCTCCACTGCCTTGGCAACAGCTTTAAAAGCCTTTGACGTAAAGGGGAAGGCTATTGAAGCAGGAGCAAGAAAGGTAGGGCGTTTCTTGCTCGAGGCGGTCACTTTCAAATTTGAACAGCCCGCCTTCTTCAGGCTACTCTACATGAGAGCCTGTGCCTTATTGTGGTGAAAACCATGACCTTCTTCAGTTCCCTCTCCTCTTTTGGCACTGGCTCATGCTTCAATCGAATGAAGCAATCAGGGTAAGCATTGAAGCTTGGCCAAAACTGTATGTCGTCTAAGGGGACGGCTCCCATCTTCTCAGAGATGTAGAGTTTTCCGTTGGTAATTGGCATATACTCCGTGTGTCACCAGGGATTCGTCTCGGAGCAGGGTGGGAGGTCTTGGACTCTTAAGTCGCTTGTATGATCCTCGGGAGGCGGTGATCCGTGCTTCACGGAGTTCTCATTCAAGCTTCGCTTTCCTTCCTTCGCCTTGCTTGCGAAATGTTCTCTATCAGTGCCATGATATGAGCCAAAACTGCCTGGCTAATGTTGTCCAATGGAGGGGTCGGAGTAGAAAACATAGAAAGTGTCGGCACAGGCGGAAGGGATTACGACTCGGCTTCATCATCTTCTTCGGGAGGCAGAGTAGACTCCTCCTCGAGATCCTCCCTAAGGAGATCCTTCTCAGTGTCCGAAGACACTTCAGACATCCTTTCCTCCTGGTGGATGTCCACGCCTAGCAACGCCTCACTGACATACGTCTCGATGGCAATCTGGACGCAGGGAGGTCCAGGTCATGTTGGGGGCACGACACCTTCACTACCTGCTTTAGGGAACAGCAAGTTACGCATCCAGTCATTAGGTAGGTACGGTTCCGGAGAGTTCTTTTGGAACCCTCATACCCACTTGTGCAGCTTTTCTCGTGCTGCATCCCTCGACTCCGTTGACTTGGGGTCGTCGAAACCTTCGGCCACCATGGCCAAGCAGACTTTATAGTTTTGGGGGTCCCAGAAGTGCAGGGGTTCGGTGGTAATGGTGCAGGCAGCATGAGACCTACACATCTTGTGACCACAGAAGTTCCTACTCCTGTGGTTACAGAAGATCACCACACTTCATTTTGGGTTCCTCCTATAAAGAAAGGAAAAATAAATGAGTATGCGGCTGTTTATCACATTTGATAAACAGGTTATGCAAAATATTAATATTTGAACCATTATAGCTTAGGATAGTAAGCTAGAAAGGATATAAGAAAGACACATACTTGTGTCTCCCATCCAGCCAATTGCTGTGACCCCCAATATTAATGTTAGAATTTTCTTATTAAGAAAACTCAAAAGAAAGGGGTTCTAACCTCTAGGGATAGAACAAGTGTATACTAACATAAACCTTTCTCTAAAGGTTTTAATATTATGGGATAAGTTATAAGACTGATCACTATCAGTGTATTGAAGGAATACTTCCTTTCAAAATAGAATTGGTCTCAACAACAGACTGTGAAAGGATACACAGGGAATGTTGGAAAAGTAAACTACTGCATACTTTATACTATAGTTTTCTCTCTGAAGTATGTACTATACTGCAAATATACTGGCTCCTGTATAATCATATACTGTAGTTCAGCCGGCATGCTGCTGGCTAGGCTAGCACCTGGCGGCACAGGTCCAACCGGCATGTTGCCGGTTGGGTTAGTACCTGGCGGCACCGATTGAAGTACCTGGCGGCACCGGTCCAACCGGCATACTACCGGTTGGGCTAGTACCTGGAGGAAACGGTACAACCGGCATACTACCGGTTGGGTTAGTACCTGGCTCCACTAGCCGACAGAAAGAGAGAAAGCATGGAATGAAGAGCTGCCTTATTAATGTATGTACAGTAATTAAGTGTGTAGGTATATAACCTTACTGCCTTCTTCCCGAATGAGGGTACAAATGGAAGGGAAGAATGAATCATTCAAGCTTCCACCCAGCCACAAACTCTGTTGCCGGCACTGCCGGATTCAGGGATATGGAAGGCAGTCCAAGAGAGGACTGAAGAACACTCAAAGACAAAGGGGTCTCCCACCGGCAGCCGTCACAGCCAGCACAACCTTTCCCGGAGCCTTGCATCCGTAGGGGGAAGTCGGAGCGGCTATCAAGCCGCCTAAGTAGGAACCTGGCCGGTACCACAATGTACCCAGCAAGCGGGAAGAATGTAGGCCGACGGCCACAGAATTTTGATAGGTTATCTTAATAGGACAGAGAGGGGCAGGGAAAGGGTCTTGTGTGTAGTGTTAGGAGATGGTAGCAGGATTGCCGCCATTTCCAAACAGGGGTGAAACTTCGTTTCAATATCGGCGCCATCCTAGGCAGCAGAAGAATATCTTTCTTCAGCCTAGGGTCTGCCGAAAATGTTAGGAGATAGCGGCAGAATTGCCTCCATTTCCAAACAGGCGTGAAACTTCATTTCAATATCGGCGCCATCCTAGGCAGCAGAAGAATATCTATTCTTCAGCCTATGGTCTGCCGAACCATGACTTGTCTTCTGGACTGCAGGGGAGAAGGTGGCGGCAGTATGCTTCCACTTCAGGTGCGGTTTAGGGAGGCTAAACCTCCTATGCCGGCAACTATAAGCCGGCAGGGGCATGACTACTCACCCTGCAGCTCAGCCGCCGGCATAAAGACTGAATACTCTGAGATTATGTCGAAAACCCAAGCCCGGATACTCGCCGGCAAGGGTGGGAGACAGGAAACACTAGCCTAGTCAAGCCAGAGTGTACTACTTTATGGCGAGACCAAGATAAGGTTGTCACCTATGGCGGCACTCAGAGGGAAGGAGGGATTACCCTTAAATCTCCACAGGATACGAGTATCGAGTTATATAATTAATTCTAGGAGATATACTATCTATTGTTGAATTGATAAAACGATACAAGAGGGTAAACGGGGATAATGTATGAAAGTATACTAAAGCGCATAGGCTAGGTAGCCTAGCGCAGGGCGAGATCACTGTTACCTATGTCGCCGAAACTCTAACGTATACGATCGACATAAGAGGAAGAGGAAAATTGAATGCATAATCATATCTTCACTTGTGCCTAAATAGCTACAATTCATTAAAGCTAAAAAAACCGGGAATGTTGTTCTGCTGACTAAATAAAGCATGCATGACGAACGACAGCGCCCAACATGGCGCTTCCAGTGACTGACCATGCTCCATAAAACACATTAAGTTATACTAATTTTACTGTGAGGCAGGAGGTAACAATTATACACTGTAAAGATTAAATACTCAACTTTCCAGAGGCACAAGATGCTGGAGACTGCATATTAAATCCCCTCAAGAACGTTAGACAACAGGGAAAACCACCGTGCAACATTGCTACCAAATAAGGAATGAGCGCCATCTTGGAGCCATGTAATAGTATGGGAGGAAGGGTAACCTTGATAACAGCTCCCCTTCAGTTTCACCACTTTTTCCCCTCGAAGCGAAAACACTATTCGGGGTGAAGATTGCCATGTGTCATATCAAGATATACG
>NC_090756.1:80760347-80775347 GCF_036898095.1 Palaemon carinicauda
GCCTTCCGGACAACCCATAAAAACAACATTAAAAACATTTCAAGAGACAGATTAAAAGGATATGGAATTAGGGAATTGTAGTGGTTGAGCCCTCACCCACTACTGCACTCGCTGCTAGGAATGGTCCCAGTGTGTAGCAGTTCTCGTAAAGAGACTGGACATCTTTCAAGTAAAATGACGCGAACACTGACTTGCTTCTCCAATAGGTTGCGTCCATTATACTTTGCAAAGATCTATTTTGCTTAAAGGCCACGGAAGTTGCTACAGCTCTAACCTCGTGCGTCTTAACCTTAAGCAAAGATCGGTCTTCCTCACTCAGATGTGAATGAGCTTCTCGTATTAACAATCTGATAAAGTATGACAAAGCATTCTTTGACATAGGCAAGGATGGTTTCTTAACTGAACACCATAAAGCTTCAGATTGGCCTCGTAAAGGTTTAGTACGATCTAAGTAGAACTTAAGAGCTCTAACAGGGCATAAGACTCTTTCTAGTTCATTGCCTACGATCTCCGATAAGCTGGGAATATCGAAAGATTTAGGCCAAGGACGAGAAGGTAGCTCATTTTTGGCTAGAAAACCAAGTTGCAGCGAACAAGTAGCTTTTTCCGACGAAAATCCAATGTTCTTGCTGAAGGCATGAATCTCACTGACTCTTTTAGCCGAGGCTAAGCATACCAGGAAAAGTGTCTTAAGAGTGATCTTTCAGGGAGGCTGACTGTAAAAGCTCAAACCTGTCAGACATGAGGAATCTTAGGACCACGTCTAAATTCCACCCAGGAGTAGCCAAACGACGCTCCTTAGTGGTCTAGAAAGACTTAAGGAGGTCTTGCAGATCTTTATTGTTGGAAAGATCTAAGCCTCTATGCCGGAAGACCGATGCCAACATGCTTCTGTAGCCCTTGATAGTGGGAGCTGAAAGGGATCGTCCTTTTCTCAGGTATAAGAGAAAATCAGCTATTTGGGCTACAGAGGTACTGGTCGAGGATACAGAAACTGACTTGCACCAGTCTCGGAAGACTTCCCACTTCAATTGGTAGACTCTAATGGTAGACGCTCACCTTGCTCTAGCAATCGCACTGGCTGCCTCCTTCGAAAAGCCTCTAGCTCTCGAGAGTCTTTCGATAGTCTGAAGGCAGTCAGACGAAGAGCGTGGAGGCTTTGGTGTACCTTCTTTACGTGTGGCTGACGTAAAAGGTCTACTCTTAGAGGAAGACTTCTGGGAACGTCTACTAACCATCAAGTACCTCGGTGAACCATTCTCTCGCGGGCCAGAGGGGAGCAACTAACGTCAACCTTGTCCCTTCGTGAGAGGCGAACTTCTGCAGTACCTTGTTGACAATCTTGAATGGTGGGAATGCGTAAAGATCCAGATGTGACCAATCTAGGAGGAAGGCATCTATATGTATTGCTGCTGGGTCCGGGACTGGAGAGCAATATATTGGAAGCCTCTTGGTCAGCGAGGTTGCAAAGAGATCTATGGTGGGTTGACCCCAAGTGGCCCAAAGTCTCTTGCACACATCCTTGTGGAGGGTCCATTCGGTTGGAATTACTTGACCTTTGCGACTGAGACAATCTGCTAGGACGTTCAAGTCGCCCTGGATGAACCTCGTTACTAGGGAGATGTCTCAACCTTTTGACCAGATGAGCAGGTCCCTTGTGATCTCGTACAACGTCAGTGAGTGGGTACCTCTCTGTTTGGAGATGTACGCCAAGGCCATGGTGTTGTCCGAGTTTACTTCCACCACTTTGCCTCGAAGGAGATACTCGAAGCTTTTCAAGGCCAGATGAACTGCCAACAGCTCCTTGCAGTTGATATGCATGCACCTCTGACTCGAGTTCCACAGACCTGAGCATTCCCGACCGTCCAGCGTCGCGCCCCAGCCCAAGTCCGATGCGTCCGAGAAGAGAACGTGGTTGGGTATCTGAACTGCCAGGGGAAGACCCTCTCTTAGGTTGATATTGTCCTTCCACCAAGTCAGACAAGACTTTATCTTTCCGGAAATCGGGATCGAGACCGCCTCTAGCGTCTTGTCCTTTTTCCAGTGAAAAGCCAGATGGAATTGAAGAGGACGGAGGTGTAGTCTTCCTAGTGATACAAATTGCTCCAGGGATGAAAGCGTCCCTACCAGACTCATCCACAGCCTGACTGAGCAGCGTTCTTTCTTCAGCATCTTCTGGATGGAGAGCAGGGCTTGATCTATTCTGGGGGCCGACAGAAAAGCCCGAAAAGCTTGACTGTGAATCTCCATCCCTAAATACAGAATAGTTTGGGATGGGACCAGCTGGGACTTTTCCAAATTGACTAGGAGTCCCAATTCCTTGGTCAGATCTAGAGTCCACTGAAGATCCTTCAGACAGCGACGACTGGAAGAGGCTCTGAGAAGCCAGTCGTCCAAATAAAGGGAGGCTCGGATGTCCGATAAGTGGAGGAATTTCGCCACATTCCTCATCAGCCTCGTAAATACGAGAGGAGCTGTGCTTAGGCCAAAGCACAGGGCCCGAAACTGGTAAACCACATCTTCGAAGACGAATCTCAGAAAAGGTTGGGAGTCTGAGTGAATGGGGATGTGGAAGTAGGCGTCCCTTAGGTCTAGCGAGACCATCCAGTCTTCCTTTCTGACCGCTGCTAAGACTGACTTTGTGGTCTCTATGGAAAACTTCGTCTTTGTGACAAAGACATTCAGAGCACTGACGTCTAGCACCGGTCTCCAACCTCCTGTCTTCTTTGATACTAGGAAGAGACTGTTGTAAAACCCCGGTGATTGAAGGTCCGAGACTTTGACCACCGCTCCCTTCTCTAGCAAAAGAGACACTTCCAGTTTCAGGGCTTGTCTCTTTTCTTCCTCTCTGTACCTGGGAGAGAGATCGATGGGGGACGTCGCTAGAGGGGGTTTGCGTACAAAAGGGATTTTGTACCCCTCTCTGAGTAACCTCACAGATTGTTGATCTGCGCCTCTCTTCTCCCAGGCTTGCCAGAAGTTCTTGAGTCTGGCTCCTACTGCTGTCTGAAGTTGCGGGCAGTCAGACTCTGCCCTTAGAGGACTTGGATCCTTTCCTCTTCCCTCGCTTCCCTTCGGCACGAGCACCTCCTCTGCTGGAGGCTCTGCCACGAAAGGGCGGAATAAAACGAGACGCTGGAGTGTCTATCCTCGGTCTAGCAGACAATGTAGGCAAAGGGGGAGCTTTGCGAGCCGAGGACGCAACTAGATCATGGGTGTCCTTCTGAACTAAAGACAAGGCAATTTCCTTAACCAAGACTTCAGGAAACAGGCACTTGGAAAGGGGAGCAAAGAGTAGCTCAGATCTTTGGCATGGCGTCACTCCAGCAGACAGGAAAGAACATAGAGACTCTCGCTTCTTCAGGACTCCGGACGTGAATGAGGCGGCAAGCTCGTTGGACCCATCACGGACGGCCTTGTCCATGCAGGACATAATGAGCAAGGAAACATCCTTATCTGCAGAAGAGATTTTCCTGCTCAGGGCTCCTAAACACCAGTCTTGGAAGTTAAAGACTTCAAAAGCCCTAAATATACCTTTAAGAAGGTGGTCCAGGTCCGATGGTGACCAACAAATCTTCGAGCGTCTCATGGCAAGGCGGCGGGGAGAGTCTACAAGACTTGAGAAGTCGCCCTGGGCAGAGGCAGGAACTCCCAAGCCGAGAACTTCTCCCGTGGCATACCAGACGCTCGATCTAGACGAGAGTTTAGATGGGGGAAAGGCAAATGCTGTCTTTCCTAAACTCTTCTTGGTCTCTAACCAATCTCCCAACAGCCGCAAAGCTCTCTTGGATGAGCGAGAGAGAACGAGTTTAGTAAAGGCAGGTACGGTAGCAGGCACGCCTAATACAAACTCCGACGGCGGCGAACGAGGAGCCACGGAAACAAAGTGGTCAGGGAACAACTCCTTAAATACAGCCATGACTTTTCTAAAGTCCAATGATGGTTGAGTTGCCTTAGGCTCGTCCAGTTCTGAAGGTTGATCGTCTTGTGGTTCAGCAACGTCCTCATCTGATAGTTCCTCATCCGAAAACTGATGAGGAAACGGCAGTGGAGTGGGCAACGTCTGGCTCGCCGAGTCCGGTCGCACTGCTGCATGCGTGACGGAGCTGGACGCAGCGTCATGGAACTGCTGCACAGTCTGGGAACTGTCAACAACCATGGTTGCGCGAGGACGCACAGCGTCCACCCGATAATGTTTAGACTGTCTGGGTTGTGTAGTCAACACCATACCGGGTTGCGGAGGTTGACGCACCGCGTCAAAACAAGTCACCTCTGATGGTTGATGAACGTCCTGAACGTCAACAACCACCTCCGTGAGTCGCCTAACGTCAACGTGCGGCTGGCAACCCACACTGGGTCGCATCGGTGGAGGTGCTACCCCAACTGGTTGACGCGAGAAAGCTACCTCAACGTCAACAGGACGCACAACAGACCGCTTGGATGGTTGTTGGCCAGAAGGTTCAGCAGCAACCTTCTCCGCATTGAAGTCCTCCATCAAGGACGCAAGCTTGGACTGCATGTCCTGCAGCAATACCCATTTAGGGTCTACGGAAGCAGGTGCGGCAACAGACGGGGTGAGCGACTGAGGCGGCACAGCTTTGCCTCTCTAAGGCGGCGAGCAGTCATCAGATGACGGCAACGAGTCCGAACTGTCCCAGTGGCTACAACCGGGACGTTGGACTTGTCCTGAAGGGACCGACTTACGCTTCAAAGGTCGTGAGACCTTGGTCCAAGGTTTCTTACGAGAAACACCTTCGGACGACGAGGTAAAAATGGGCTCTCTCGTCTTACGTTGGTAGGGGCGATCTTGGGGAGATAAGCCTGATACCATAGAGGGAACGTCTGTTCGCTGATCAAGGCCTCTCGAACCCATGAGTCGTACGACATTGCTTCTCCCCTGGGCTTGGGAGCTTGCAAGAGGTCCCGGACTAGGAGGACGACAGGCACGAACAGACGAACCCTCAAGCGCAACACTGTTCACAACACTTTGAGAAACACTAGGCACTTTAACACTTTCAGCCGCGGCACTTTGGCACTTTAGTTCCTTTACGTCCGCCATGAGTTGATTGCGGTCACTTGCAAGGACCTCAACTCTCTCCCCCAAGGCATGGATAGCACGCATCATGTCTTGCATCGACGGTTCCTGAGTGCTAGGAGGGGGGTTAGGAACAACCACTACAGGGGAAGGATTAGGTTCAGGGGCATGTGGAGAGGAAAAATCTACCGACCTAGAAGAACTTCTCCTTACCCTATCTCTCTCTAGTCTGCGTGTATATTTCTCAAATTCGAGAAAATCGAATTCCGACAGGCCCACGCATTCCTCACACTGATCTTCCAATTGACAGGTTTTACCCTGACAATTGGAACAAACAGTGTGAGGGTCGAGAGAAGCCTTTGGAAGACGCCTATGACAGTCCCTAGCATTACATTTTCTGAACTTGGGAACTTGTGAAAGATCAGCCATTTTGAATTAGTCAAGGGAAAATTCCAAAAAACAATCTAAGTCATCAACAATTAATCCGATCCAAAAAAGAGTTCAAGGATTTATTTGAAGAAAAACACCTGTACTGCGAAAGCTCAAACCAAATTAAAGTACTTCACCAAATATGATGGGAAAAACTCCAGGTTTCAACAGCGAGTAAAGTACGTCTTGTCGACACATCGACAGAGAAGAAATTGAGTCTTTGTTTACATCGAGTGGTATCTGGCTGACAGTTGGCGCTGGTGGGCACACCCGCAACCTGTATAGCGATCGCTGGCAAGTTTTTACTGTTTTTTGTCTGTCGAGCAACAGAGTTGCAGCTATTATATATTCACCGGCTAAGTTAAATATTTAAATATATATATATATATATATATATATATATATATATATATATATATATATATATATATATATATATAATATATATACTTAAAATTTTAGAAGTTTCGACCGAAAAAATAAGTTTTAAAAGAAATTAGAAAAGGTTTATGACGTAACCTACGATCCCCCACTTAATTTAACCGTAAACTAGTATCCTTCTCTTTTCTCTCTTAGACCAAACCGTCCTTAGCTTACCTAATGACAGATCGTAACCCTGTGTTTACTTCCGACTGGCTTCCCTTTCGAAACTTGGTCTTTCAGATGTATTTTAGTGTTAAACATGTCTTTAAAACTACAGTATAGAATTCCCAATCAAAAAATCTTCACTAAAGTATCAAACTAGAATTTGTTGAAGTCGGAGGTGGAGATAAAATTTGTATATGCAGAGGAAGGAAATTGGCCATGAAAAAGCCTCATAACAGTAAAAAACAGTACAGAAAATGGGCAGGAATTTTCCAAAGACAGGGATGGCGATCAGATCGAAACTTGGTAAAATATATAATGCCTTTCATTTGATGAGACTAGGGTTCAATCCCAGTAGGAAGTAAAAATCTATTTCTATTTGAGCAGGATACTGTGTTAATTTTCATCCCTATCGACTCATTAATGGTAATTCAAATTAAAAGCTAGCAATTTGGTCACCAAGTAGGTCAAGAAATTAAAACGCGCTGGTATTTAAGACTGTGGTCTTATCGTGTATATCCTGAAATACAGTTAGCATTTTAAGTTCCGACGTTCTTAGAACCTCTGATGTTATGATCGAGGGGGGACCTTAACTTTCATTTGAAGAAAATACGGTTTGATCCCAGTAAGAGGAAGAAATTTATTTCTATATATATAACAGTAAGAGTATGAAGTGAATTTCTATAAAAAAAAATGTATAAAGGTTATTTGTACAATATGGGGTTCAAAATAATGGATTTGAAGAGCTCTAAAAGGTAGTTTGTAGCAGATTGGCCACATCATATAATATCTAGGAGCCTTTGTATAATGATGGACATGACCTGCTGCATGCACTGTATACCACTTGAACTTCCCCACCTAATACAACCTCTATGTCGTGTTCTTACTTAACAGGGGGCTAATGAACCCCTCCGACCCCCATTAAACATCCGTATTCTTAGCAATAGGGTTGAAAATAAGGGAGTTATGGGGGGCATGTCCATCATCATACAAACACCACAATTTCTTCACTAGTTATAGCATTGTAGGGCAAGGCAAGGGGGGTGTATGTAGGATAGCGGGCACCTGTAAGTATTATTATGGCTAGCTTAGAAAACGACACTGTAAAGGGGGTCGCAGGGGGCTAACGCCTCCTGTTAGGCATGTAAGTAAGGACATTATTTGGAGGTTAGGTTAAGGGGGAAAGTTCAGATCCATTTTTAATCAATGCATGAGGAACTGGCCGCTCAAATACAAAGGCTCTGGGCAAGGCAGGTTAGGTTACGTTAAACGCTCCAAGATCTATTTAATTATGCACCAAACGATATTGTTTTAGGGTAAAATAAAAATAGACTGAACACACACCAATTATTCTATAGCTATACTTGTATACCTCTCAGGAATTTCTATATAAGTAGAGTACTATGTACATGTGGCCCAGGTAACATTGGGTCAGCTGGAGATTGTAGGGTGATCTATAAAGAGAGTAGCAATATATTGGGGTAATTAAGTCGGAATGAGAGACCTCAATATTAAGTATGCTTAGACATAGATTACAAATACCTTGGTGATCTATAACATTATTCAAAGCAAATCTTCGCGTGAACGTATCAGATAATGGCCACATTTATGATCCCCAATGGCTTTACCCTGACCTAACCTATCCTAGGATACAGCCACCTCCTTTATCCAGTTTAAATAAATTACCTGGGTTTAAGAATATGGACCACAAAAGGTCATAAACCTTAAATATTATGAAATTTTGCTTAATTACCTTGAAATATTATAAGGGAAGATATTGTTGTTGTTATTATTCTTCTTGAAATTACGGCAAGAAAGTTGGGGTAAACAAAGCTTAGGCAGCGTTACCAATAAATAGCGAAATCGCCAAATAGCTATATTTAAAACGTTTTCTTAGAAGTCCTTACTTTGCACACACACATCCATACATACACATACATATAGATATCGTATACATGTGTGTATTAATAATCAATAAATTGGGTGATAAAATTTACTTTTGACTACTAGATTCTGTGTTGCAAATAGGGAAGTGCATTTAGAGTGGATTGAATTACAGGATTCAATAAAAAAAAAAAAAGAAACCTTGACATATGTTGACTCTGGGAACAAAATTCTATAATAGTCATAGACACAATTGCATCATGTCACAATATTAGCCGCCACTTCATGTAGGCCTAATAGTACAAGGCTCACGACTACGGTCATAGCATAGTAGGCCTAACACTGTGTTATTCACACCATCTTGCTAGCACTATGACTTATGGTTCATCTAAAGATACTTTATTATTATCAATAGCTAAGCTACAACCCTAGTTTGAAAAGAAGTTAGATACTAGGAGCCCTACAAGGGTTCCACCAGGGAAACATAGCCCAATGAGGAAAGCTCACAGGGAAATAAATAAACTATGTGAGAAGTAATGAACAATTTAAATGAAATAACTAACTTTAAAATCAATCTCAAATATATAAACTATAAAGAGTCGTATGTCAGCCTGTTCAACATTAAAACATTTGCTGCAAATACATCCTTTGAAATTTAGTATAGTCTTACAATACATTCCACGATAATTGTCAAATCCACATTATTATTACTATCCAAGCTACAACCCTAATTGGAAAAGCAAGATGCTATAAGCCCAGGGGCTCCAATAGGGAAAAATAGCCCAGTGAGGAAAGGAAATAAGGAAATAAATAACTAGGCCTAATTTGAAAACAAATAAGCCTTCAGCTTCTTCTCAAAAGCCTTAATACCTTTAGTCATTCTATAATCTCAACAGAAGGAATAAAGAAATAAAACATATTAGGAGCTATGAGCAATATCAAAATATTTTTAATACCGGTATCTCATGGTTTAATATAAGATATTAATGCATCATTGCGTACTTACTTATACCTTAAAGAGAGAGAGATACACTAGATGTTCCACACTCGTCACAGGTCCAGGTCTCACTGACAGTCTGTCTGACTCTGTCTGTCTGACTGACACAATTAATTTTCATACGTATTTACTAAGAGTAGCAGAGGCTACAAATCGCTATAAATAGCGAGCTCTCGCTACTATTTCACTGCCTTTCCTTGAATTCTCCCTTAAATAAATTTCAATTGATATGAATAAACTAAAAAAATTATATACGTCAAAAACTGCATTTTGGTTTAAATTGTTACATTCTTAAATGCCGAAATATGTAACTACAGTCCTGAATAGCCGAAGACTTACAGTAATTGCTTGTTGGAAATTAGTTCAGAAAGTTACTATGTTGATCAATTTGATCAAGTGATTTCTCACGCCTTAAGAGATTCACTAAGCAATTCTCCGGAGTTGTTAAGTTCAATAATACTTCCAAAAGTGTAAACGTGTGGATATTTCATAAGGGTAATCAAAGTTGTTTACTTCTTTTAATGGCTCACTCAAGTGTTTTGCTCACTAGATAGCATTCACGTGTAACACTCGGGGAGAGAGAGAGAGAGAGAGAGAGAGAGAGAGAGAGAGAGAGAGAGAGAGAGAGAGAGAGAGAGAGAGAGAGAGAGAGAGATGTGTTGACGGGGTAGATTTCTGACGAGTATAGCATGCTGGTAAAAAGGTCACAGCCTGACAATGGAGCCCATTTATTTTACCATCCCTGGTTCTGAGAACACTTCTCGTATTCCTCTATATCTTTTGGAGAAAGTTATCTTGAAACCATTTGAATTCGAAATTTTCGTAAATTATACAAAGTCCCTAAACAGTCGTAAGAAAATTGCTGTATTATACATGAACTATTTTGAAATCTCGCTAGATTTCCCGCTACAGCTAGGCCTATAATATAGATAAGAGGGGGATAGGATAGGCGGAGGAGGGGAAGGAGGAAGTTAGGATTGTAAGGATGGGAGGGAATATTGTTAAAATGAAGTACAGTGGGAGGTGAAAAGATTGGGCATACCCAATAGGTTTTTTTTTTTTTTTGGGGGGGGGGGGGGGCGTGTAACATCATGCCTTGTGAACTTCCAGGTGAGTTCTCTTGCCAACCTCCGAGGGACTTGTGTTTTCATGATCATTCCTTTTTTGTGGGGGGGGGGGATGTTTATTTGTTTGCCTACTTTTATTTTATTTTAATACTCTGGATTTGCTTCATCCTAAGCAATGAATAGCGCTATCTTATTCCACTATGTTCGTTTTGTGGGTCTGTCATTTATTCACTTGTTGCAAGTTCTGGGTAAAAGTTTTTGAATCTTTCTTAGGCTTGTGTGTGGCTCTCCTGCAGTATCTGACGTTTACTGGTTCGAGATTGTCTAGGTTAGGGAGTAGTTCGTTATTTTCATTTCTGTTATTATTATTATTATTATTATTATTATTATTATTATTATTATTATTATTATTATTATTATTATTATTATTATTATTATGGTTTAAGCCATGTATGTTTCTTATGTTTCCATTTTGGAATTTTTGTAGGGTTTTCATCTTTGATTGAACCATTGTGCATGCTGGTGCTATTGGATATTCAAATGGAGGTCTTATCAGGCTTTTGTGGAGGTTTATTCTTGTTTTGGGGCTCAAGCCATGACGTCCTGATGAAAGGTTCCTTTTTGGTAGCTTCCTTGGGTATATTGACTACTAGACTTCCTCGAGGAATACAAGATCGAATCCACACGACAGCAATACGAATCATTCTGGAGAAAGTGGGTCTCATTCGTCAAGGCAAAAAATCCTACGGAAATCACCATCGATTTTTGCATGTCCTTCTTCATTCACATTCATGGACAGGGCTTAGCAGCCAACACGATTTCTACCTGCAAATCGGCCTTGACTAGACCACTACTGTACGCCTTCCAGATTGATCTGTCCAGCGACATCTTCAATAAACTGCCGAAGGCATACGCTCGCCTACGCCCAGCACCTCCGCCAAAACCTATCTCCTGGTCCCTGGACAAGGTGCTCCATTTTGCCTCCAACTTGGACAACGATTCGTGCCCTCTCAAGGATCTGACTCAAAAAGTTATATTTCTTTTTGCTCTTGCCTCAGGAGCCCGAGTCAGCGAAATAGTGGCATTATCAAGAGACGAGGGTCACATCCTGTTTACAGACTCAGGAGACCTGACCCTCTTCCCTGATCCGACGTTTCTCGCAAAAAATGAACTACCCACCAAGAGATGGGGCCCTTGGAGAATCTGCCCCCTGAAAGAAGATGCCTCTCTATGTCCGGTAGAGAGCCTCAAGGTCTATCTTCGGAGAACTTCTGACTTTGGTGGAGGCCAACTCTTCAAAGGAGAAACATCGGGAAGCGACCTGTCACTGAAACAACTAAGAGCGAAAATCACCTACTTCATTCGCAGAGCGGATCCTGACAGTACACCCGCAGGTCACGATCCTAGAAAAGTCGCGTCGTCTCTGAATTTTTTCCAGAGCATGGATTTCAAAAGCTTCAAGAGCTTCACAGGATGGAAATCTTCGCCTGTTTTCTTCAAGCACTACGCGAAGCAAGTGCATGAAGTCAAACATTTCGTGGTAGCCGCAGGTAGTGTTATGAAACCTGCAGTTAACTTGGGACTTTAACTCTTCGGGTGCCTATGTTGACCCTCGTGTGATATGTAGTGATTTCATGGACACTTAGTGTTTCTCATAGACTGTTCTTTACAAGGTGAAATGTCATAGTCGTCACATGAGTGCCACATGCCTAGAGCATGATGTGTTTTTTCCTTATTAAAGACTGACGTTCCTATGGAACTTGTGCTTTCTAATAATTTGAAATTTTCTTTCAGATTCAAGAGTGAAGTCTTCTCATTGCTATGTACATTATAATTTATTTGTAAATTAACTTTACATCCTTTATTGCATTTATTATTACTATATCCTGCAATTGTGAAATAAAATTTCTATTTTATTACTTGTGCGTCTCTCTCCGCTCCTACTCATACTATGAAATACATAGTTGTCATAGTTTCATTATCCCCTTTCTCTTGAAATAAGAAGAATAATAGGTTTTATCCGTATTATATACTCACCTATGCTGTGTAATATTCCTAATTGAATACTTACTTGCGCCATATCTTCGAGACCAGACTGTTCTCTAGCTATGAAATATAGTGCCTAACCACCACTTATCTATTATTGAGAATGTTCCTAAACAAATATCGACCATTCTGTCTTGTCTCCGAGTTCTTCACGTACTCTCCGCAAGGTGAGTAGCCCTTCGATGACCACTTTGAACTTTGGCATGGACCGTTGGGACTTCTCTGCCAGGGCGGGCAGGAAGTTGCATCCGCACGGAACCTCTATCGAGGTCACAATGCTTACCTTTATTCAAAGACCTTGGCATTTACTCTATAAGGGGAAATCTACCACGATACATTGATTCTCTGGTACTCTTCCATCAGGACGTCATGGCTTGAGCCCAAAAAACGGATTTTGAGCAAAGCGAAAAATCTATTTTTGGGTGAGATAGCCATGACGTCCTGATGAACCCTCCCTGCTATTCTAGTCCAGCCTCTCAGGCCCCGCCCTGTCCTGCTGTATCATGGAGATTAGCAAGCAGCTGGTATCAGGATGAGGACGGACGTGACGTCATTTAGCAATGACGCCCGTTTGTTTACGTTTCGAGTACCAAAAGTAGCCACGGATAAGTGTAGCTGTGAAACGGCTCCCCAGTTATTCTCCGCCCCTCCATATCGAAGTGTTAACTCTATATGGGGTGCAGATAGCTATGTGGCGTGTTAATACATGCGTCCCCTGTTGATATACGATGTCATAAAGGGAAACCTTTAGGATACTCACTCCAGAAGTAAGAATTCTGTGATAACCTGTGGTTTAATTCTCTGGGAATATCCTAGTAATCAATATACCCAAGGAAGCTACCAAAAAAGAACCTTCCATCAGGACGTCATGGCTATCTCACCCAAAAAATAGATTTTTCTCTTCGCTCAAAATCCGTTTTTCATCCTATAGTTTGAAACGCTTTGATGCTCCTTTTCTGTGTCTTGCCAGTTGGAGCTTTTGTTTGATATGGTAGCTTATGCCAGTTCTTTTGATAGAGAGACCAAAGATTTTAACTTCGTTGTTAAATGGAATGTTTATGTTGTTTACTGTTATTGGTGCTGGTTTATCTTTTCTATTCTGATTAGAGTTGAAATTTGTGTTATTTGTTTTTATTTTCCACTTGTTTTCGTAATCATTTATTCTATTGATCTCTTTCTGGTTTTATTTTCAAGAATCTTTTGGATTTTGTGGGATGCATTATTACTTGTTTTGTGTCGTCTGCATAGGCATAATTTATGGCATATTCGGGGGTTGTTGGCATATCTGCTGTGTAGATTATAAAAAGTGTTGGGGAAAGTATGTCCCCTGTGGTACCCCACTTTTTATTTCTAATGTTCTCCCAGCTTCTCATCTCTGCTACATAAGGAGTTTTTCCATCATTATTGGTTATTCCAATTGGAGTATTTTATATTAGAGGCCAGCATGCCATACTTTGCCAAATGCCTTTGAGATATCTCTGCAGATGATATTGCATTGGTGTTTTTTATTTAATTGGTTCATGGCTATTGTTTTGTGAATCGCCATGAGAGCAGTTTCAGTGCTTCTCCCTGTTCTGAAACCGTGTTGGTGTTCGTAGAATTTGTTGTTATTTTCTAGGAATCTCCTTAGTCTTATGTTTATGATTTCTCAAAGAATTTTTCCGGTACTTCTAGCAAGGTGACTGACCTTCTGTTTTCTGGCAGTTTTGAGTCTTTCCCTGGTTTGGGGCGAAGTATGAGAATTCATTCTTTGTTTGGTTTTGGGTAATATGTAATTGAGAATGTAACATTTAGTATTTGTTGGAGTTTTCTCCGTGCCACCATTGGTAGTTTTGATAGCATTAGCTTGTTTCTGCCGATTTTACCTGGTGCTTTATGTTTAAATGCTTTCGCTGCTTTCATTATCTCGTGCATTTTATATAGAGGATTGTTTGTTCTCAATTTCCTCGTAAGAAGTTGAGGACTTCTGTTTATCTCTGTCGAAATTTGCGTTTTCTTCTTCTGTAATTTCGAATGTACTTGCCCATGTTTCGGTTAGTAATTTAATTTGTTCTTCGATACCTTCTACTTTACAACCATTACTGTTAATTTGAGTTTTCCCAGTAGTCTTTGTAGTTTTTCCCAGATTTTTTTTCTAGGTCTTTGTATATTTGTCCTAGTTTGATAATCGCGTTGTTTCAATTTTCTCTTCATCTGTTAGAGTCTTCACTTATTTCATTTTGAATGTGTCTAATTTGTATTACCCTTATCCACTTGTGTGTGTTTGATTGTAGGTAATTCAATTGTTGGGTTAGTATTTTTCAGTAGTCGCTATCTGGGGTATGTTTATGGTATGATATTCTCTTTATTGAAGAGACTTTTTTTCTATTGTTTCTGAGATATCAGACATCCATTTATTCATTGCTAAGTTTATTGTGTTTTCTGTTTAATGTGTTTCCCGCTAGCTGCGCTACGATTTAAACCCCACAAATCAAATTTTGTTATCGCCAGAACTAGCGGGATTCTCGCCAGCTTGGCAACGCTGACTTGACACGTCAGTCTATAGTTTTTATTTAAAGTTGCCAAATCTTTATTATCAAATGGCGTATCAACACTTCAAAATTATCTTTTTATCCCAAAATTATCGTATAAATAATCTGATAAAACATCATTCTTTTAGTATTATCATCATTATTATACCTACTTTTTACTGAACTGTAATAGGCTCTCATGTAACCATGACATATCTCATATGTTGATCTCTATACTTGTATCTAAGATCAAGATAATCTAGTTTAGTTTAATCAGTTTGAAAATTTATAAAATTCTTTTGACTTGCTGCAATCTGTTTGTGATACGTTTGCTCCATGTTGGAGCACTAAAGACATGGGAGCTTCGTATTAGGTTCAAGGTTCAATTGATTAACAGCTAATTATAAACATATTTGGCATCGATTTGGCTCAACGGATATGAGATAT
>NC_090756.1:80785347-80800347 GCF_036898095.1 Palaemon carinicauda
CACACACAACCACCTCTATCAGCAGTCAAATCAAAAACCCTTTGCTCCGAAACATTTACCATTCTCCTAACCTAGCTAAAAGTAGACAAACAACCTCATTTATACCAACAGTCTTTCTCACAACAACCAATAAATACACTAACTACCCCTCTCTCTCTCTCTCTCTCTCTCTCTCTCTCTCTCTCTCTCTCTCTCTCTCTCTCTCTCTCTCTCTCTCTCTCAGGATTTGGCAAAAAAACAAATAAACAAAAATAAAACAAAAATTAATCTTCCACACCGCAAGATGTGGTCATTTGGCATCCGGGGGCAGGTGCCACCTTTCTTCCTAGGGGTGTCGAGCTAGTAGTCCGTTCTGTTACTACCCGGATGTTCTTCGTCTCCTCGCTCCAGCTTTCCCACACAATCTGCAAGAACAAAGAGGTAACAACAAAACGTCCTTGTCAACAGAATGAGAAGGCAACAGCATCCTGTCGCCAGTGGAAGCTGAGGTAGCATGCGTTCCCAAGCGATGCCAGCAGGCAACGGCCATTTACATGACCCCAAAAAGGGATTTCAAGCATTTGTTACGTGACAAATCCCCCCTACCAAGTTACAGTTTCTCCTGGAACTGTGGTAGGCTCCAAAAAGAAAGTAATCACAACAAAGTTTACTTTAAACTCAAACCCCAACCTGACTATTCTGCCGCAGTTCGCTTTGGGTACACAAAACCTCAACTTCTCCCCAAAAAACTCAAATATCAACAAACTACAAAGTCTGAACAAAGCAAGTTCACATATCTCATTACAGTAGTTGTGCTTTTATAAAAGAAAATATACACGTAATTAACCAAAGGAACCTATTTCAGAAAACTTCAGAAACCAACCTGTTTGAGCTAAGGTTTCAAAGACGCATAGTTTCTATTCTCTATTACATGTTAACAAAAACAGAAAATATACTTAGCGACTTTGACTTTCCAAATTGGTGGCTTCTTGGAATAATAGAAGTTGGTTCCTTCTTGTGATTTAAATCACTTAGAATTTAGAGAGAGCACTGTTTGTCTGGCGGAAGTTTTAGTACTACTGACTCTGAGACTGAGGGAAAAATACTCTCCCCATTTTAACTTTTCCGCCCTACCGCTCACTATTGAACTAGTTTTTCGGAAGAGCTAAACGGTAACCATCAATTATTTACGACCCTACATTTCTACTAATAATTTGATTCGCGGCATCTGTCAAATATTTATACTATTATCTATAATATTCAATCTATTATTTATTTATTAATTTGTTATTCAATTTAAAAAACGGAATATACTTCACAAAACTTAATTAATTTGATTAGTATTTCGCCTCTTATTATTTACTAAACAAGTTCGACACACATTTCCATGCCTACCCTGAAATTTCTTTTATTTTACAACACATTCCCCTTAGAGGATTGCAATATAGACTATTGCAATGAACCCAAAGTACTCACCTTATAATTATTTACTAATACATTAACATTTATTAATGGTTATCACAAATTGCGGATAACTTTATCCTCTCTCACTTCTTTAAAGAAGTAGGAGTAGCATTTTAAATCCTCACTGCAACAGTGTAGCATTTTAATTATGAATATTTATTAATACTACTTATTTATTACTAATATCTACAAATATATACCGTGCCTTATAAGGCATCAATATTATCCCTCATCATCTTAAGAAATCTGTCTGTAGCTTTCCTTTTGGGTCTACTAGACTGGCTCGGGTGAATTGACCTACTGTTATTACCCTCGTTTTGTTCTTGTGGTTTAGCCACTACCTCATTATTACAGTTTCCATTCACATTCGTCTGGGTCGGAGTTTCTGCCTGACTTATAGATATTTCTATTGGATACAGATTGGATATGGAATGATATTCAATTGCTCCATTTCCTTGCTTAGGTTTGACTGTTCTTACTTTATTATCAAAACCCAATACAAGTTCCAATACTCTACCCATCATCCAAAAAGGTCTTGCTTTATTTACTGCTTTAATTAGCACAATATCCCCGACTTTTATTCTATTCTCCCATTTATTTTGATACACGTTTCTACTGTGTTCCCGGAGACTTAACAAGTAATTTTCATACCACAATGTTTTAAAGTTGTTCAATATTTCCTCTTGAGTGTTAAGAGCTTTATCCAATGAGGATGAATCCTGTTCACCTCGCCATACATCCTCCTCATTCTTCCTCAAAACAAGAGATGAATTACTATAAAGTCTCAAGAAAGAATTTGGAGTAATGAATTCAAGGTTAGGAGTACTAGCTCTATGAGTCAGGGGTCTTGAATTTACAGCTAGTTTTACATTTGATAGTGTGGTCATTAATTCAAAATAAGTCAATCTTGCCCTTCCAATAACCTTATAAAGACAACCTTTCAAGACTCTTATTAACCTTTCCCAAGCAGCTCCTACCCAAGCCGAATATAAAGGAATTCTGATATGCTTTATTTGACACTTCTCCATTTCATTTAGGAACTCCTTTGATTTTAAAGAAGTTTCCAAAATGTTTCCTCCTTTAATAAATGTTTTAGCATTATCACTATATAAAGATATTGAGGAATGGAGTACATATTACAAAATCTCTGAAAAGCCAAAATAAAATTTCTTGTGGACATATCTGGTAATAGTTCAAAATGCACTGCTCTTATATTCAAACAAGTGAATACCAAAACAAACATTTTGACTGTTCCTCCACTTATGTCATCTTTAACCCAGAAATGTCCAGTATAATCTATTCCTACATGATCAAAGGGCTTTACTAAATTCATATGATGCTTAGGCATGTCAACTACTTTTGGATATTTATAAGCCAGAGCATTATACTTTTGACATACTTCACAATTCCTTATTTCAGTCTTAACTGCCACTAACCCTTTAGGGATCCAAAACCCTTGTTCCCTAAGGAAATTTAAGGTAGTGCCAGTACCCAAATGTTGCACCTTTTCATGACAATGATTAATTATTAAAGATGTCAATTTATGGGCTTTTGGAAGCAACACAGGATTATAAACAGTATAGTCAAAATATAAGCACTTAGGAATCCTTCCTCTAGACCTTAACATGTCATCTTCATCTATAAATAGATTTAAATTAGAGACTAGAGAAGGAATATTTTGTTCTGATTTTACTTCTTTTTTTTTCAGGAATTCTATTTCCTTAGAGAAACATTCACTTTGAGCTATTTTAATCCAATACTTTTTGGCCCTTTCCCTTTGATCTCCACCCTTTACTTTGCATAAGGGTCTGAAGAAATAACTAGTGAATTTGACAAGCCTTTCATAACTAGAAAATTTATTAATATTCAAAAAGCCAGTGTTTACTTTCACTATTTCCACATAATTTACATTTACTTTACCTTTATGTTGTGGATACAAACTCATTAAAGGATATTTAGGCTGCCTTTCAAAATTATTATTTAACCATTCTGGTCCCTCCAACCAGAATTTCCTGTTTTCTAAAAACTTATTATAAGACAACCCTCTCGTCAACAAATCAGCAGGGTTTTGTTCTGTATGCACATAATTATACTTTACAGGTACTTTAAATTCTTTAACAATTTCACTCTTAAGTTCATCTACTTCTAATATTCTATTTCTTATAAATTTAGACTTTACTTTAGACTCCTTAGTTATTATCCAGTTCAATACAACTTGAGCGTCCACACAAATATTTACAAATTGGAACTGAATATTCGGTGCTATTATAGTATGCTATCTACCGCCGATTTTGGTATCTACCACCCCTCTCTGACTATAGTATGATACTTACAATCAGTCCCTAAGGATACGGTCTACTTGCTAATCCGCCTCTAATAAGGAGGATCACTACCGACTTGATAACCTAACCTAATCTAACCTAACCTAACTCAACCCAACCTAACCTAACCCAACCTAACGTAACCTACAAACTCCTTATAATTATGTACCAAGTTGTCCTTCCAATAAATATTATTAAACTATCATTAAAGTCCAACGAGGATAACATACTTGGGGAAAGTAATCTGTTTGATAATCCTCATCAAACAGGAGGATTAACATTGATGGTAGATAACATACTATAGTAGAAATTCGACGGTAGATAGCATACTTTAATAGTACCGAATATTCCTATAAGTTTCCATAAGTGTATGTAGACCTTTTAATGCTAAAATCACCCCCATTAATTCTAAAGTGGGCACACAATGCTCATTTCCCTTTCTTAAAGGAGCCAATTTTGATTTAGCAAACAAAAAAAAAAAAAAAAGAGCTTTGATTGTCACCAGAACATGCATACATTACAAAACCATAAGCTTCAGTTGAGCTGTCACAAAATACATGAAGCACATATGTTTTTTGTTCATTTAAAGCCTGACGAGGAAAAGACAACTCTGACAGCATTTCAAAATCTCTACTTATGCTTTTCATCTCATTTTTTATCTCTTTTGGTACTTTTTGATCCCATTCTACTTCTAATTTCCATACCTTTCTCATGAATACTTTTGATCCCATTCTACTTCGAATTTCCATACTTTTCTCATGAATACTTTTGATCCCACTCTACTTCGAATTTCCATACTTTTCTCATGAATACTTTTGATCCCATTCTACTTCGAATTTCCATACTTTTCTCATTAATACCCTCCCTCTTATACTTACTGGTAAGGTAAAATACAGTGGATCAAAAACTTTAGAGATCTGAGACAAAACTTTTCTTTTAGTGTCAGCAGCGGTTTCCACACTACAAGGTACCAGACTTAAAGTATCACTATTTACATTATACCTAAAACTTTCTCTTCTATACAATTATGTTCAACTAGCCTTCCTTCAGCCTCCATGATTTTCCTTAATTCAAGTGAATTAGAATTCCATGACCTCAAGGTAAATCCTCCTTCTTGTATTCTTGATGCACAAAGACTATATAATTCCTGTAATTCATCAATATTATGACCTGTGATTATTAAATTATCTACATAAAAATTATTTTCTAAAATTTCTCTACACTTATCCTCAAGGATACATCTTAGCAGGGTGCTTCATAACATAATTAAGAATGAAAGGTGAAGATGTATAACCAAAAACTATAGTCTTATATCTATGATATATTAATTTACTTCATCTTTTCAAGAAAAAAACAAAACCTGTTCTTATCATATTCTTCTGAAAGCTTTATCATTAAAAACGCCTGTTTGATATCACTTAGCATAACATACTCATTTGTTCTAAGATAAAATAATAATTTCAAAATAGAACCCAATAAATCTATTCCTGAGTATGCAGCTTCATTTAGTGAAGGCAACTCTTTATTAGTCTTTAAGGAACAATTGAAAACAGGTCTTATTTTGGTTGTTACTTATTCATCTGTTCTTATTACGGGCCTATGAGGTATCCAAGTATAATTATCATAATCAGAAGATGATACATTTATTTCTTCTATGATTCCATCTTTCAATTGTTTACCAAAAACTTCCTCATATTTACTTAATAGTCCTTTTCTATTAAGATGTTCCATTGTTCTATCCAAAACCTTAAGGGCTATAAAATGATTAGAAGGCACTTGAGAAATTTGTTCAGGGTACCAAGGTAATTTAACATGATAATAACCCTCCTTCAAACTAATACCTTCTTGGAAATTTTCTATTTGATGTTTTTCAAATGAGACCAGCTCCTTATCATTAATTTTAATACCCATAGATTCAAAACTAAACAGATTTTCCAGCCCATTATCTACTTCACTGTCAGACAAAATATGTTCCAATGGATTAAAATATGATTTAAGAGGATCCATAATTAAGTTAACCATAATTTTGGTCTTGTTACTAACTTGCTTTGCCTTTGTGTGCGTTTCAAACAAGGACTTTCTTTGGTAAGAATTAAGAAAGTTTAATGCATTTCCTACTGGGGCTACCCTTCCCTTCAATATGAAACAAAAACCACCACCACATTTCTGAATGGACAAGGAGAAATACTGAATTATATCCATACCTATCAGCATATCTACTTTTATCAATTCATGATTTCTTTCTTCATAAAAGGTTTCATCAGCCAAACTTTTATTCTCTAATTTCAATCTATCTATTATCTGGTTCATAGCTGGCACTTCATAGGAAATATTCATCGCTTCGTCTATTAATAAAGGCACAAATGCTAATCTTTTTCCTATCTTTATACCAGTTGACATTTGTTTGAATTGTTTAGTTTCTTGACCTATATATGTATGCACTTCATGTTCCAATTCATATAAACTTTCATATTCTGAACACATATCTTTGGAAACATGTTTCACTATATAGGACCTCTGACTACCATTGTAAGGACACCGATCCCTTCGTCGTCCAGAAAATCGACAAACTACTTATTTATTTAAATTCTCTCTTCGCCACACTGTGGTTTCCTATGTATACATATTCCGCTCTACCAGAGCTACATTTTGATATATGTATCGTTTCATAACATGTTTCTGTCAACCCATAATTCATACATTTGTAAGTGTAAGAAAACACATATATTTTGGCGGGCACTTCAATCTGACTTGGCGCCAATGTCATCCTACCTTTCCGTCCACACATTGTAATATACTTCCGCCCTTTTTTCTGCCTCTGATACCCCAACAACAACACAACAACAACATCTGCTTTAATACCCCAACAACAACACAACAACAACATCTGCCTCTGACTACATTACTTTTCTCTCCTTCCCACGACCTATTGCTTCCCTGGGACTTTCTGCTTTAACACTTTCTCTCTCACTTGATAGACTCTGTCTATCACAAATTTTCCTTTTCGTGGACCTAAAAAGGAGCCTCCCTACCGGGTTTCTTTTCTCTGTTGTCATGCCTGTCAATCTCTCCCTTTTTCCCTTGTTACTTTGATTAGTAGTAGCTGGAGGGACCTGTCCCTCATTCAGTTATACGGGCCTTAATTTGGAATCTGCTTGCAGTTTCCAGCCTGTGGGATGCTGGGTGAATAGCCTTTGCCCCCACCTAGGAACAACCAAAATCCTAGGCTGCTGAATGAGGATAAGCAGTTCAGTCGAAACTACTACTACTTTTTGACCTTACATCAATTAGCTTCGGCTATCTAAATCTAACGTAGATTAAACCATTAAACTTTAAAGTAATAAATTCACTTTTTAATTGAATCCCTTTTCTCTAACATCAATTACTCTTACCCTATTCAAGTTACAAGTTCTTTTATACACATATAACGCTCTACAATTCAAATTACATTCTTTTCCGGGCTGCCCACAGGCAAGAGCCCGGGTCTTACACAAGGTAAGGCAATCTATACAGACAGACAGACAGACAGTCAAATAAAGTATCAGTTGATCTTGGTGACGCTTGTCTCACTGTCCTTACACCACAATCCACCAAACCCCTTACTTTACGGCAACTCTTTCCATTCTTCAACTCTAGGGTTATTGTTGGTAAAATATTACTGATATCCATATTTCTGGAAGCATAACACAAATTTACACTAACGTTAGTCTTGGTAGTTTTTTCTTGATTAGGGCACAAAGGTGTTATATGCTCTCTTTTCTTGCAAATCAAACATTTAAACCTCATCATACCTTTTTTCCCATAACATTCAGATTCTTTGTGACCAGAACCTGCACACCTAGTACGCAGAGATAATTTTACTATTCTGGCTAACTTAGACTCATAGGTTAAATAAGTTTCACACTTTCCTAAAGAGTGTCCATCAGAAAAGCATAATTAGCAATGACTTTTAACATTTTTATTTGCAGCTACCACAGTGTCAAAATTTTGTACTGTGGGAATTTTTTGCTCAACTTCATTTACCTGCACTGCTGATAGACTTCTGCCATTTGGTTTTTTTTACTGTCTCTGTACAACTTTTTATTCACAGATGTAGTTTTAAAGCTTCTTTATAGTTGGAAAATATCTCTGACAAGGTAGGATAATTTTTTGAGATTTTATTAATCAACTCCTTCACTACTACTTTAGGGAGCTTACTCATTATCAAATGACTCACAAGAATATTACCAGCAGAACCCTCTTCCAAGAAATCTACATTATAATGCTGCAATTCATGTAAATAAGATCTAACCTCTGCTATAAAATATTTAACATGGGAAAACTCAAGATCATTATCATCACTAGGGACAGCTTTTAATATATTTTTTAGTGTTTCATCTATTATGAAATCCTTATCTAGGAATTCATCAGTCAGCAAATCTAATGCTACTGCGTAATTTTTATCAGTAATAGACAAATGTGATACTTGTTTTAATGCATAGGCCTACCCCTTTAAGTAACCAACCAGATACGATAATTTAGCCTAAGCTGATAAGTGTTTTCCAGAACCAATTATATTATTAAACTGATTCAAGAAATTATGAAAAGCGAATTTATCCTTCTCTTTGCCATTAAAAGTATCACAAGTTAAAGCAGGAGGTTCACCATCACTCATACAATCACGGAAATCTTTTACAGAAATGCCAACACTTTCATCTCTTTTTTGAACCAAATAATCTTCATAAGCATCTAATTCTATTGAAACATTAATTTTGTATTGAGCTTGATCATCTAGTTCATTATTAAAACACTCTTCATCTCTGCTTCCTAATTCAGTTTTTTCCATTAGCAAATTAATTAATTCATTGCATTCACTTACTTTACTTAAATCCAATTCCACTTCACTTACTTGTTTTTTAAAGGTTAAAGGTGTCTCGTTTCAGTTCCATCAGAATAGAAGCTCACCAGAACGTCAGCCGGGCAAGCCCTACCCCCCACTGTAGTGCCCTACCACAGCAGTAGCCTCCCCAGTAAACAGCTTAAACTCACAGTCCTGGGCGGGGATCGATCTCTCGCCACGCGAATGCAAGGCAAACACGTTACCACTGTACTAGCCAGTATCATGCAATTCCTGCAACTTTTTACAATATATAGTGATTTTTCATTTATGAGTGGCTCTTTTACTCCTCAAAACTTTTAAGCTTTTCTTTAACCTCATCCAATGGCAACTTATTTGGGTTTTCCCCAAGATAATCCAATAATTCACTGCTACTAGCCATAATGCAAAGCGAAATAAATGGAGATTGAAATTATATAAAATTAATTTTAAAATTACAGTTGAACAATGAGGTCCACTCAAGCCAGTCCTTTATCATTATTTTATCAGGTTTCTCATCCCTAATTGACTTAAAACAATTCAGGATGATCCAAAAATAACTGATAATATTTTCCAGTGTAGGCTAAGAAACGAAAGTCAAAATTTACCTTTTCCTCGATTTCCAATTAAAGACATGAACTATTTGATAGAGGCAACAGACTTCAAATCCCTAGCATAAGAATACCCAATAACTAAAACTTTCATATTAAATCAGTCCAGGATAAGAAAATGAAATAAAAGAACGACCCAATCCCAAATACAATTGAAAACGGGACTGACCGAACGTTCCAACATCAAATGGGCGATAGAAAACGGAAGTTAGGCTAGCGACGAAAGCTCCAAGTTACCGGTAAATTTTTCATTATATTACTCATATATATATATATATATATATATATATATATATATATATATATATATATATATATATATATATATATATATATATATATATACAGTATATATATATATATATATATATATATATATATATATATATATATATATATATATATATATATATATATATATATATATATATAAATATATATATATATATATATATATATATATATATATATATATATATATATATATATATATATATATATATATATATATATATATATATATATATATACTATTATTAAAGCAAACATTTACGATAAATATCTACTTAATCTCCGAAATAAAATGGAACAATTTGGAAAGATAAAAGAAAATACAATCGTAATTAACACAAAGAACCTTTTGTTGATTAATAAATTGTCTTTTAGTCCACGACTGGCAGACCTGCCTGAAGGATTAATTGATGGGCCCCATATCGTTCTCAAGGAGAACCAACTACGTCAGACTTATAATAGCTGAAGCTATATAAGCATCGCCCTCCAGGCATCAACATTGAATAAGCTATATAGTAGTGCAAGTAAAAGCATATAATCAACCATTATTCTCATCATAATCTAAGGATCTCTAAATGTTCTAAAATTTTCAACTTTTAATTTTTAATCTTTAGAATTCTAATTTCTTTACAAGATAATATCAACATAATTCACCGTAACATTTGTAGAAGCTGATGTATAAAAGGATATATATATATATATATATATATATATATATATATATATATATATATATATATATATATATATATATATATATATATATATATATATATATATATATGTATGTATGTTTACTGTTTTTTCATTTTTTTTCTCTGTTTCTACCATCTGGCTCCTCTCCCCATTCATTCCCCCAACAACCCCATCTTCCCCCACCTAGCTCTCCCCCTGTCATGTCCCCACTCTCCCCTCTGATCCCCTTTGGTGACCTTTCCTATTGTGACGTCAGTTTACCTTTTGAATAAACCAAAACCCATTCTCCTCAGCACCAGAAATAGCATCCTCGCACAACAGTCAATACTTAGAGAGAGAGAGAGAGAGAGAGAGAGAGAGAGAGAGAGAGAGAGAGAGAGAGAGAGAGAGAGAGGGAGAGATTAATTTTAGAAGCTACTTATAGAAGCGGTGCGTAAATGATATGTGGCTCTCTAGACATTGTGATCAGATCAGTGTTTTAGTAGTTATTGCCTAGAGGACACACACATAGCATCCTATCTGACTGAAGAGGCCAAAATCTAAACGTGAAACTCATCTATTCGGATCTATTCCAACAGTAGAAGATTGATATGGACTGAATTCCTCATTCGACTCCTGTTTTATTTTGGTATACTTCAGAAAACTTATTTCTAGGGATCACAAATTTACATCTGAAACTTGGAAAATCGAAAGTCCGGATTCAAAAGCTTTACGTGTGGAAAGTCCGATTTTAGGACTTTACAGTTGCAGCCTCGTTGGACTTCGAAGGTAAATGTGACGGCTTCATTTCCAGGGTAGGCCTACCTGAAGTGTTCTCTTAATCTATAGGCCTAGTTCGCCTTATCCCAGATCTATAAAGGTAAGATAACGAACTATAGAAGAGGACATAATGATAATGAATTGTTATAACCCTTATCAGATAATAGTGAAATACTAAATAATCACGTAAACAAATTATGATTACGATATCTCTAAGCTTATGGTAGGGCAAAATCCCCCAGGAACAAAATTCCTTCTTAACATTAGATTGTAAACAAAGTATTAATTTGATTATTTAAAGAAAAATATATATCAAAAGAGTAGTACAATCGCTTGCTCGTTTTATTTTCCAATAATCATATAGCCTTGTTTTATTTAGGAAAAGGCAGACAAAGATAAAGAGTAATTTGTGGAAGCAGATATCTGATATATTTTTTTAAATACCTTAACAAAATATTAGTCCAGTCGTTTAGTTGTTTTAGTTTTTATTGATTACAAATGCTCATAGCATCGACGGAATATTACTGATAAAACTGTTCTTTTACAAACCTACTTAACTGTACCATGGTCTTCCACTGTCTTGGGTTAGAGTTCTCTTGTTTGAGGGTACACTCGGGCGTGTACTATTCTATCTTATTTAGCTTCCTCTTGTTTTGTTAAAGTATTTAGAACGTTTATATATGAAATACTTATTTTAATGTTGTTACTGTTTTTAAAATATTTAATTTTCCCTTGTTCCGTTTCTTCACTTGGCTATTTTCCTTATTGGAACCCCTAAGCTTATAGCATCCTGCTTTTCCAACTAGGGTTGAAGTTTAACAATCAATAGTAATGATAGAAATAGAGTTTGTCAGTGGAAATGACTGCATATGGGCCCAGCAAAAAGATTTTCTAATTAGTCTGGTGCAATATGCAGAGCAAATGTGCATGTGCAACAAGGTTTAAAGGCCACTCAGGAGTGGCAGAGGCAAGAGACAGTGACAATGCTCTAGAGACTGGCCATATATATATATATATATATATATATATATATATATATATATATATATATATATATATATATATATATATATATATATATATGGTCAGCGCCCAAGCTCCCTCTCCACCCAAGTAAGGACCATGGAGGGCTAAGTAATGGCTGTTAATAACTCAACAGGTAGACCTACAGGCTCCCCCATACCTTCCCCCTTCTTAGCTCACAAGGATGATGAGCTTGTAGACACTACAAGAAACTTATGGAGCTTGAGCAGGACTCAAACCCCAGTCTGGCGAAACTATTGAATGATTACACATCTACTCATGGTAGTGAAGTGAAGATGGTATAACTAAGTAATTCATTGCAAAGCAATGAATTTCCATTTGATGCAAGATGTCTTGTCCACAGGGTAGTCAAGTAGAAATGGCAAGGCTTAGCAGTTTGGCGTGAAGCAGTATACTTTAATATGATGAAAGATGTCTTTGTCCACAGGGTAGTCAAGTAGAAATGGGAAGGCTTAGCAGTTTGGCGTGAAGCAGTATACTTTAATATGATGAAAGATGTCTTTGTCCACAGGGTAGTCAAGTAGAAATGGCAAGGCTTAGCAGTTTGGTGTGAAGCAATGACCATTCATTTAATGTAAAAGACCTTAGTCCTCAGGATAGATAAGTTGATATGGCAAGGCTCAGCAATATTAAAGTGATACCCTCTCATTTGATGCCAGATATTTTTTCCTCAGGGTACTTGGGTAAAGATGGTACAGCTCTCGTCAGTCCTAGTAATGGTGGTCATCGTTCTCATCGTGGACCCCTCCACAGCCAAGCAGTTCAATGTGTTAATCTTTAGTCCAATAGGATCTCGCAGTGTATACCACCTGACGATTCATCTCTCGGAGATCCTTGCCGATGCCGGTCATCTCGTCACTCATGTGTCGACGTTTGGGCCGTCTTCCAAGTAATACATTTGAGATTTTCAAATTAGGATTTCCATGCTGACTTTGTTATGCACATATTATCAGGGACTATTTGTCAAAGGAGAAAGTTGTTAAAAGTGAATGTGAACAAGAGTGAGGAACTGATGATAAATAGGAACTGGGAAAATGAAGACATGTATGTTAATTGGGATGACGAAAGAATGAAAGAGACAAATTAGTATTCATGAACCAATTTAAGGTAGTTCGAATATCATCAAGACATTTAGTTTTATTGTACCCAAATTTAAAATCCTGAATATACCTTACTGTGGAGAATTAGATCTGTATGTAGACCTTACTTATGTAGCAGGGAATCCAATTTTCCATTGGGAGTGCATTGACATATATCAATAGAAGCTTTAGTATATAACTAAAACTAAATGTGTCTTTATTCTAAAATCATAATATATACAATACAATTTCAGACACCAGAACGTCACAGAAATTCCCACAGGAGCTTCTGTTGAGCACCTGGAAGATATAAACATCTTCCACTACCGGAACAGTGCTGCAGGGTTTGACTGGATCAGTGACGTCACTGAAAAAGTAGGGCATAAGATGTGGATGGACGAGCGAATCAGACGTCTATGGGAGAGACGACATGATTTTGACGCCTTCATAATTCTTAGCTCCATGAACGAAATTGTAGGACCTTTCCTCATGGATTATGGAGGAGCGGTAGTCACTTTATGCACATCGGCAGCTGCTCCAGAGCTTCTATTCTTAGCCCGCCAGGGCCACTGGCTTCCGCTATCCGTGACACCAAATGGTAAATTTCTGTATGATGAACACTCCAGTTTTTTCGAGAGGCTATTTAGTCCATGGAGAACTTGGTTCTTGTATAAGGAATACAGACAGAAATCTATCTTTGTCGCTCAGAAAATTCTCGATCAATATATTCCTAAAATGCCCTCAGTTGAGAAACTTTTTGAAAGGAACCATCTGAGCTTAATCAATGGACACTTCACTCTAGACGGACCTCTTCCATTGCTACCCAATCAAATAGAAATTGGGTCAATCACTTCAAAGTCTCCTAAACCCTTGCCCAAGGTAAGTCTATCAAAACACTAATGTGGATAATAAAACTGTTGTTTCAGTAGAATGTCTACAATATTTGAAAAATCCCAGTTTCATTGTAACAGGTGGATTAACTTTACATACCTTACCTTGGCAATGCAACCGAGAAATTGCTAGTTGTCTCTCTTTGTAGGGGCTCTAAAGGAATGAAACTAGCTATGACTTTCACTGTAGTCCATGCAAAGATTCCAGGCGAAATAAGCCCCACTCTCTCATGACGTCATAGCCAATCACGTTTCCTCACACGTTACCAGCGGCCACAATACATCCCCTTACAGATTTCAAACTATACTAACTTATAATCACTTTAAGGGGATGTGTTGTGACCGCTGTTAACACAGGAGACAACCTGACTGGCTATGATCTCATCAGGGGGTGGGGCTTATTTTGCCTGGAATCTCTGCAGCAACTATAGATGCAGAGAATTTCTTCATTTGATACAAGAAAGGAGTTAGTTAAGACAATCATGAATTTGAAATCATGAGAATGAATTGATTTAATGTTACAAATAATAAATGCAGTGATTATTCAGTTAAGATAATAAGATAGTTGGGATATTACCAAACAGAAGATCTCTTACACGCTGGGCGTTAGTTTAGGCTGTAGAGTAGAGACTTCACCTTTGCAACAGCTCCTCAGTTTCTTTTGTGTGTTTTTGCGCACACACACTTTAATACTATAATTATCTCAGCCAAAGAAGTTGGGAGGAGGTTATGTTTTCGCCCATGTTTGTCCGCTTGTTTGTTTGTGAACAAATTCCTGGACACAATTTTACGCATAGAGCAGTGCAACTTTCAGGGATTAATTGTTATTTTGAGACGTGGAAGAGATTCAAATTTGAAAGTCCTACTTCAAAGGTCAAGGTCAAGGATAAGGTCGAACAAAAGGTCGACCCAATTCACCCTAGTCTTAACTCCAAGTTCGCACATGGTTGTCACACAGACTTCAAATACGCTTCCGGTCTAAATTGATTGCAGGAAAGGCAAGCTGGTTAC
>NC_090756.1:80802847-80830347 GCF_036898095.1 Palaemon carinicauda
GGAGCGCTCACCAGTAAAGTCATTAATGCTACTCGCGAAGGAGCTGGGGACTGTAGCAAAATTTTCGTCTTTTTGTTGCTACACAGATAGGCTTATATCAAAAGCGTGTATCAGCATATTCTTCTGAAGTGTATTTGAATATTTTATGTTTTTTTCGTATCATATTCTAATGCTGAGAGTAAATCTCACATTAGATAACTTTGCAAAGAACGGAACTATTTTAAGACTGGTGCTTATTAAAAGACTATTGCATGATTGAAGAATCTACTATAAAAGTAAAAAATAAATAAATCATAAAAGTTTCCCAAAGAGATCCATAAATCTTTTTAAGAGCAACTTTAACATGCTTTAAACACTTTTTTTTTTTTTACTCCAAAATTGCTTCAACTGCTTTCTTAATCAAAACACTAATCTAATATTGCATGCAATTTCCACTTTCCAATTTCAGTTTTAAATATTTCCCACAGGTCGTTTTTCTAAAAGCTTTTAGAAAACTGTCACAGAAAGTCATTTGGAAATATGAAGAAGATGACCTTGACCTTCCACCAAATGTCATTGCGAGGAAGTGGTTACCACAACAGGACATTCTTGGTAAAATTCCCTGTTTTCTTGGGCACCCCATCAAAATGAACTTTTGCATCAATATCACCTAGAGCAATCATGGTTGTCCCTTCTCCCAAAACCACTTGGTAAAATATCAAAATCTTTCGGAAACTATTGCCTTACTTCATACACACTGTTGTCATATCAATGGTTACACTTTTTCTGATCATCTTTACTGGCAACACAAAAGCCTAAATCTCTCTGCCACACAAGAGACTGTGACTTTGCTATTCCTGGACTTTCCAGAGCATCCAATTTCATTAAATTCCCATACATCTGCATTTTTAACCGTTTCAGGCCATCCAAAAACCAGACTTTTTATATCTCACTGCGGAAATTTTGGAATCCAAGAGGCCAAGTACCACGGAGTACCAATCCTTGGCCTCCCAGTGGCCTTCGATCAAAACCACAACGCAGCGCAACTGGCCAGTAAAGGATTAGGTCTAGTGATCCGATGGGAAGACCTGACTGAAGGGATGCTCTTCAATGCAATCCAAACTCTTCTAAATAACCCAGCGTGAGTTTTGTGTACAAGATCTTTACCATATTTATAGAGCCTGTAACTCCTTCTTTCACCAGTTTTGCTATTTATACTCACGTTACATTTTCTATAACAAATCTTGGCAAAATATCGTATCTTTTACTCCTCAGTTGCCTATTCCAACTAGTTTTTGGTTATTGAAAATTTTTCTAAAAGTTATCACAGTTATCTTCAGCTATAACTTTAACTATTTGTTGAATATCTTTTGTTCTTTTATGAACATATACTACCTAAAGCTTCATATAAACTCCAAGATAACTTAGCTTACAGAAATAAACAGACATATCATCCAAAGATAACAGCGTAAACCCTATAGAGAATTATCACAACCTGACATCATTTCTTTCACTACAGGTATACTACAAGAATGAAGCAAGTATCAGAGGCTATAAAAGATCAAAAGGAGACTCCAGGGGAGAGAGCCATCTGGTGGATAGAGTACGCCATTCGATGCAACGCTCGCAATGCCTCTCACGTAGAGTATGACGGAAAAAAGCTCCATTTCCTCCAGTATGTGATGGCAGATGTCATTGCTTTCTGGACATTGGTCTTCTTTCTGCTCGTGTCTGTATCTTATTACGTCTGTTTATGCGTCTGTAGACATCTCTTCAGTGTCTGGGAAATGCACAGAAAACAAAAGATCAACTAACAACACTGGAAAAGTGCTTCGCCAATTTCTGGGGTGATTGGAAAGAAAGTCTTGGAGACAAGAAATGATTGACGATTGTAAGTAACGGAAGTTGAAATGAAAAGACTATGATAGAGAGATTCTAGAAAAAATGTCTAGATCTTTATGATATTGTTAAGTTTACTACTTTGCAGATGTATGGAATTCCTTTAAAGTGTATTTAGCCAGTAAATTTGTTATATATATATATATATATATATATATATATATATATATATATATATATATATATATATATATATATATATATATATATATATATATATATATATTTTTTTTTAATAACGGTGAAAATAGATAGGACAAAATTCAAAGGATACCTTAGCTCTTTAGAAAACTGTGTACCCTAAGTTTTGTCTGCATCCTTTAATTTTAATGTAATAAAGACCTTATTTTGTAGGATATTTCCATCCATTATATTTGGAATTGTTATTCAAACTTAAAACTCCTTCTGGTGAATCTTGATATACTGTGACAATCTGTTGAGGGTTACACTGAATTAGCTGAAAGAAATGTTAATTTGACCAGAAGACTGTACTGATAAGTATCGGAAATATTAGACTGAAAATCAAAGAGTACAGGCACTTGAAGGGAATCTGTATTATAAGATCTTATGCATATTATCTGGAGCTGTGTTTAAAGTAGTAAACTTGAGCCAATAGCATCCCTGAAATTGTCAGGGTTGGAAGACGGTCCTACCTTTCAGCAGCCGTTTTCAAAGAGGCGTCATTACTGAAAAGTATTGGTGTAAGGGTCCCTCTAGCTTTGGGTCAGAGAATTGTAGAAAATGCGTATATTCACAGATCTTTAACATCTGTAAAAAAGAATCATTTACCTTTTTTATGAAATAACTACTCATGAATTAATTATGAATGACTTGTGACAACGCAGCAACTAGGTCAGAGCTTTTGATGAGACGTGGCATAGCAATAGGCTGACCAACCCTTAGACTGCAGGTTTGAAAATGTATCTTTCCTGAAAGAAATTTTGATGGTAGACTGAATAATTTTTGAATTGCAGGCAAAAAAAATGACCTCTCATACATGACATCTGAATGGTATATTAGCCATCCCTTGAACTACCGAATTAAAAAGGTATTACTACTGGGAAACACTTGCAAGGTAGTATTAACCAACCTTTTAACTGTATCTTTGAGAATGGTACCTTTATCTAAAGGCATGAGAAATGTTAAAATGAACAGCCCCTTTGCGATAGACTTAAGTCTTCAAAATGTTACCTTGATCTTGGGAAGACTGGAGACTTAGAAATGTTAGCTTGAACAACCTTTTAAGAGCAGACTTAGAAATGTTAGCTTGAACAACCTTTTAAGAGCAGACTTAGAAATGTTAGCTTGAACAACCTTTTAAGAGCAGACTTAGAAATGTTAGCTTGAACAACCTTTTAAGGGCAGACTTAGAAATGTTAGCTTGAACAACCTTTTAAGAGCAGACTTAGAAATGTTAGCTTGAACAACCTTTTAAGAGCACACTTAGAAATGTTAGCTTGAACAACCTTTTAAGAGCAGACTTAGAAATGTTAGCTTGAACAACCTTTTAAGAGCACACTTAGAAATGTTAGCTTGAACAACCTTTTAAGAGCAGACTTAGAAATGTTAGCTTGAACAACCTTTTAAGAGCAGACTTAGGAATGTTAGCTTGAACAACCTTTTAAGAGCAGACTTAGAAATGTTAGCTTGAACAACCTTTTAAGAGCAGACTTAGGAATGTTAGCTTGAACAACCTTTTAAGAGCAGACTTAGGAATGTTAGCTTGACCAACCTTTTAAGGGCAGACTTAGAAATTTTAGCTTGAACAACCTTTTAAGAGCAGACTTAGGAATGTTAGCTTGACCAACCTTTTAAGGGCAGACTTAGAAATGTTAGCTTGAACAACCTTTTAAGAATAGACTTAGGAATGTTAGCTTGAAAAACCTTTTAAGGGCAGACTTAGAAATGTTAGCTTGAACAACCTTTTAAGAGCAGACTTAGAAATGTTAGCTTGAACAACCTTTTAAGAGCAGACTTAGGAATGTTAGCTTGAACAAAATTTTAAGAGCAGACTTAGGAATGTTAGCTTGAACAACCTTTTAAGAGCAGACTTAGAAATGTTAGCTTGAACAACCTTTTAAGAGCAGACTTAGAAATGTTAGCTTGAACAACCTTTTAAGGGCAGACTTAGAAATGTTAGCTTGACCAGCCCCTTAAGAGAAGATTTAGGAATGTTAGCTTGAACAACCTTTGAAGAGCAGACTTAGAAATGTTAGCTTGAACAACCTTTTAAGAGCAGACTTAGAAATGTTAGCTTGAACAACCTTTTAAGAGCAGACTTAGAAATGTTAGCTTGAACAACCTTTTAAGAGCAGACTTAGGAATGTTAGCTTGAACAACCTTTTAAGAGCAGACTTAGAAATGTTAGCTTGAACAACCTTTTAAGAGCAGACTTAGGAATGTTAGCTTGAACAACCTTTTAAGAGCAGACTTAGAAATGTTAGCTTGAACAACCTTTTAAGAGCAGACTTAGAAATGTTAGCTTGAACAACCTTTTAAGAGCAGACTTAGAAATGTTAGCTTGAACAACCTTTTAAGAGCAGACTTAGAAATGTTAGCTTGACCAGCCCCTTAAGAGAAGATTTAGAAATGTTAGCTTGAACAACCTTTTAAGACCAGACTTAGAAATGTTAGCTTGAACAACCTTTTAAGAGCAGACTTAGGAATGTTAGCTTGAACAACCTTTTAAGAGCGGACTTAGAAATGTTAGCTTGAACAACCTTTTAAGAGCAGACTTAGGAATGTTAGCTTGAACAACCTTTTAAGAGCGGACTTAGAAATGTTAGCTTGAACAACCTTTTAAGAGCAGACTTAGGAATGTTAGCTTGAACAACCTTTTAAGGGCGGACTTAGAAATGTTAGCTTGAACAACCTTTTAAGAGCAGACTTAGGAATGTTAGCTTGAACAACCTTTTAAGGGCAGACTTAGAAATGTTAGCTTGAACAACCTTTTAAGAGCAGACTTAGAAATGTTAGCTTGAACAACCTTTTAAGGGCAGACTTAGAAATGTTAGCTTGAAAAACCTTTTAAGAGCAGACTTAGAAATGTTAGCTTGAACAACCTTTTAAGAGCAGACTTAGAAATGTTAGCTTGACCAGCCCCTTAAGAGCAGATTTAGAAATGTTAGCTTGAACAACCTTTTAAGAGCAGACTTAGAAATGTTAGCTTGAACAACCTTTTAAGAGCAGACTTAGAAATGTTAGCTTGAACAACCTTTTAAGAGCACACTTAGAAATGTTAGCTTGAACAACCTTTTAAGAGCAGACTTAGAAATGTTAGCTTGAACAACCTTTTAAGAGCAGACTTAGGAATGTTAGCTTGGACAACCTTTTAAGGGCAGACTTAGAAATGTTAGCTTGAACAACCTTTTAAGGGAAGACTTAGAAATGTTAGCTTGAACAACCTTTTAAGAGCAGACTTAGAAATGTTAGCTTGAACGACCTTTTAAGAGCAGACTTAGAAATGTTAGCTTGAACAACCTTTTAAGAGCAGACTTAGAAATGTTAGCTTGAACAACCTTTTAAGAGCAAACTTAGAAATGTTAGCTTGACCAGCCCCTTAAGAGAAGATTTAGAAATGTTAGCTTGAACAATCTTTTAAGAGCAGACTTAGAAATGTTAGCTTGAACAACCTTTTAAGAGCAGACTTAGGAATGTTAGCTTGAACAACCTTTTAAGGGTAGACTTAGAAATGTTAGCTTGAACAACCTTTTAAGGGCAGACTTAGAAATGTTAGCTTGAACAACCTTTTAAGAGCAGACTTAGAAATGTTAGCTTGAACAACCTTTTAAGGGCAGACTTAGAAATGTTAGCTTGAACAACCTTTTAAGAGCAGACTTAGAAATGTAAGCTTGAACAACCTTTTAAGGGCAGACTCAGAAATGTTAGCTTGAACAACCTTTTAAGAGCAGACTTAGAAATGTTAGCTTGAACAACCTTTTAAGAGCACACTTAGAAATGTTAGCTTGAACAACCTTTTAAGAGCAGACTTAGAAATGTTAGCTTGAACAACCTTTTAAGGGCAGACTTAGAAATGTTAGCTTGAACAACCTTTTAAGGGCAGACTTAGAAATGTTAGCTTGAATAACCTTTTAAGGGCAGACTTAGGAATGTTAGCTTGAACAACCTTTTAAGGGCAGACTTAGAAATGTTAGCTTGAACAACCTTTTAAGGGAAGACTTAGAAATGTTAGCTTGAACAACCTTTTAAGAGCAGACTTAGAAATGTTAGCTTGAACGACCTTTTAAGAGCAGACTTAGAAATGTTAGCTTGAACAACCTTTTAAGAGCAGACTTAGAAATGTTAGCTTGAACAACCTTTTAAGAGCAAACTTAGAAATGTTAGCTTGACCAGCCCCTTAAGAGAAGATTTAGAAATGTTAGCTTGAACAATCTTTTAAGAGCAGACTTAGAAATGTTAGCTTGAACAACCTTTTAAGAGCAGACTTAGGAATGTTAGCTTGAACAACCTTTTAAGGGTAGACTTAGAAATGTTAGCTTGAACAACCTTTTAAGGGCAGACTTAGAAATGTTAGCTTGAACAACCTTTTAAGAGCAGACTTAGAAATGTTAGCTTGAACAACCTTTTAAGGGCAGACTTAGAAATGTTAGCTTGAGCAACCTTTTAAGAGCAGACTTAGAAATGTAAGCTTGAACAACCTTTTAAGGGCAGACTCAGAAATGTTAGCTTGAACAACCTTTTAAGAGCAGACTTAGAAATGTTAGCTTGAACAACCTTTTAAGAGCAGACTTAGAAATGTTAGCTTGAACAACCTTTTAAGGGCAGACTTAGAAATGTTAGCTTGAACAACCTTTTAAGGGCAGACTTAGAAATGTTAGCTTGAACAACCTTTTAAGGGCAGACTTAGGAATGTTAGCTTGAACAACCTTTTAAGGGCAGACTTAGAAATGTTAGCTTAAACAACCTTTTAAGAGCAGACTTAGAAATGTTAGCTTAAACAACCTTTTAAGAGCAGACTTAGAAATGTTAGCTTGACCAACCTTTTAAGAGTAGACTTAGAAATGTTAGCTTGAACAACCTTTTAAGAGCAGACTTAGGAATGTTAGCTTGAACAACCTTTTAAGAGCAGACTTAGAAATGTTAGCTTGACCAGCCCCTTAAGAGAAGATTTAGAAATGTTAGCTTGAACAACCTTTTAAGAGCAGACTTAGAAATGTTAGCTTGAACAACCTTTTAAGAGCAGACTTAGGAATGTTAGCTTGAACAACCTTTTAAGGGCAGACTTAGAAATGTTAGCTTGAACAACCTTTTAAGGGCAGACTTAGAAATGTTAGCTTGAACAACCTTTTAAGAGCAGACTTAGAAATGTTAGCTTGAACAACCTTTTAAGAGCACACTTAGAAATGTTAGCTTGAACAACCTTTTAAGAGCAGACTTAGAAATGTTAGCTTGACCAGCCCCTTAAGAGAAGATTTAGAAATGTTAGCTTGAACAACCTTTTAAGAGCAGACTTAGAAATGTTAGCTTGAACAACCTTTTAAGAGCAGACTTAGGAATGTTAGCTTGAACAACCTTTTAAGGGCAGACTTAGAAATGTTAGCTTGAACAACCTTTTAATGGCAGACTTAGTAATGTTAGCTTGAACAACCTTTTAAGGGCAGACTTAGAAATGTTAGCTTGAACAACCTTTTAAGAGCAGACTTAGAAATGTTAGCTTGAACAACCTTTTAAGAGCAGACTTAGAAATGTTAGCTTGAACAACCTTTTAAGAGCAGACTTAGAAATGTTAGCTTGAACAACCTTTTAAGAGCAGACTTAGAAATGTTAGCTTGACCAGCCCCTTAAGAGAAGATTTAGAAATGTTAGCTTGAACAACATTTTAAGAGCAGACTTAGAAATGTTAGCTTGAACAACCTTTTAAGAGCAGACTTAGGAATGTTAGCTTGAACAACCTTTTAAGGGCAGACTTAGAAATGTTAGCTTGAACAACCTTTTAAGAGCAGACTTAGAAATGTTAGCTTGAACAACCTTTTAAGAGCAGACTTAGGAATGTTAGCTTGAACAACATTTTAAGGGCAGACTTAGAAATGTTAGCTTGAATAACCTTTTAAGAGCAGACTTAGAAATGTTAGCTTGAACAACCTTTTAAGAGCGGACTTAGAAATGTTAGCTTGAACAACCTTTTAAGGGCAGACTTAGAAATGTTAGCTTGAACAACCTTTTAAGGGCAGACTTAGAAATGTTAGCTTGAACAACCTTTTAAGAGCAGACTTAGAAATGTTAGCTTGAACAACCTTTTAAGAGCAGACTTAGAAATGTTAGCTTGAACAACCTTTTAAGAGCAGACTTAGAAATGTTAGCTTGACCAGCCCCTTAAGAGAAGATTTAGAAATGTTAGCTTGAACAACCTTTTAAGAGCAGACTTAGAAATGTTAGCTTGAACAACCTTTTAAGAGCAGACTTAGGAATGTTAGCTTGAACAACCTTTTAAGGGCAGACTTAGAAATGTTAGCTTGAACAACCTTTTAATGGCAGACTTAGTAATGTTAGCTTGAACAACCTTTTAAGGGCAGACTTAGAAATGTTAGCTTGAACAACCTTTTAAGAGCAGACTTAGAAAAGTTAGCTTGAACAACCTTTTAAGAGCAGACTTAGAAATGTTAGCTTGAACAACCTTTTAAGAGCAGACTTAGAAATGTTAGCTTGAACAACCTTTTAAGAGCAGACTTAGAAATGTTAGCTTGACCAGCCCCTTAAGAGAGATTTAGAAATGTTAGCTTGAACAACATTTTAAGAGCAGACTTAGAAATGTTAGCTTGAACAACCTTTTAAGAGCAGACTTAGGAATGTTAGCTTGAACAACCTTTTAAGGGCAGACTTAGAAATGTTAGCTTGAACAACCTTTTAAGAGCAGACTTAGAAATGTTAGCTTGAACAACCTTTTAAGACCAGACTTAGAAATGTTAGCTTGAACAACCTTTTAAGAGCAGACTTAGAAATGTTAGCTTGAACAACCTTTTAAGAGCAGGCTTAGAAATGTTAGCTTGAACAACCTTTTAAGAGCAAACTTAGGAAAGTTAGCTTGAACAACCTTTTAAGAGCAGACTTAGGAATGTTAGCTTGAACAACCTTTTAAGGGCAGTCTTAGAAATGTTAGCTTGAACAACCTTTTAAGGGCAGACTTAGAAATGTTAGCTTGAACAACCTTTTAAGAGCAGACTTAGAAATGTTAGCTTGAACAACCTTTTAAGAGCAGACTTAGAAATGTTAGCTTGAACAACCTTTTAAGAGCAGACTTAGAAATGTTAGCTTGAACAACCTTTTAAGAGAGACTTAGAAATGTTAGCTTGAACAACCTTTTAAGAGCAGACTTAGAAATGTTAGCTTGAACAACCTTTTAAGAGCAGACTTAGAAATGTTAGCTTGAACAACCTTTTAAGAGCAGACTTAGAAATGTTAGCTTGAACAACCTTTTAAGGGCAGACTTAGAAATGTTAGCTTGAACAACCTTTTAAGAGCAGACTTAGAAATGTTAGCTTGAACAACCTTTTAAGAGCAGACTTAGAAATGTTAGCTTGAACAACCTTTTAAGGGCAGACTTAGAAATGTTAGCTTGAACAACCTTTTAAGAGCAGACTTAGAAATGTTAGCTTGAACAACCTTTTAAGAGCAGACTTAGAAATGTTAGCTTGAACAACCTTTTAAGAGCAGACTTAGAAATGTTAGCTTGAACAACCTTTTAAGAGCAGACTTAGAAATGTTAGCTTGAACAACCTTTTAAGAGCAGACTTAGAAATGTTAGCTTGAACAACCTTTTAAGAGCAGACTTAGAAATGTTAGCTTGAACAACCTTTTAAGAGCAGACTTAGAAATGTTAGCTTGAACAACCTTTTAAGAGCAGACTTAGAAATGTTAGCTTGAACATTTTAAGTTAGACTTGACTTGCCCCTTAAGAGAAGATTTAGAAATGTTAGATTGATGTGCCTTTCATGAGCAGAATTTGGAATGTTAGCTAGCTAATCCCCTTAAGAACAGACTTAGAAGTGTTAGTTTGATCAGCCCATTGAGAACAGTAATAGAAATGTTAGGTAGATCAGCAAATTAAGAGCAGACTTGGAAAAGGTTTGGGTATTGTTAAATTGACCAGCCATTCAGCTTCAGACTTAAAAAGTGAATCTTTGCTGAAATATGTCATGAAAACGAACAAGAAAATGGAGAAGGGCACATCTGTTGAGAGAATTATTCTACTATACATAAATCTATTATGTTTTTGCATGTTTTATTCTATCTCATGTTTATTATTTACCTTTTCTAATGTGTCACGATTCTTTAATAACTGTAGGCTCATTCTTGTTATTTTTCGTCTTTCTTTTATATTCTATTGCTTTGCTGTTACTTGGGCTTAGGTAAGGGAAACTCCAGAGTTAGAAGTTCGAACAGAAAGATGTGCCAACATGAAAGTGTGTCGAAGACAAAAGAGATACATGTTCTGGAGCATCAACAAACAAATGATCATTGGCATTAATGTTGACTTTTAAGAATTAGAAAGAAGCTCTCTTCTTAACTGACTGACACCGACAGCAGCACTGATCGGGAAAACCTTTTCTCTGATGATGAAACCAACGACAGAATGGAAGAAAATCAAGAAGACATTCTGAAAACTAGGAGAACATTCAAGGAAATAAAGATGACATTCTGAAAACTGGGAGAACATTCAAGGAAATCAAGAAGACATTCTGAAAACTGGGGGAACATTCAAGGAAATCAAGAAGACATTCTGAAAACTGGAAGAACATTCAAGGAAATCAAGAAGACATTCTGAAAACTGGGAGAACATTCAAGGAAATCAAGAAGACATTCTGAAAACTGGGAGAACATTCAAGGAAATCAAGAAGACATTCTGAAAACTGGGGGAACATTCAAGGAAATCAAGATGACATTCTGAAAACTGGAAGAACGTTCAAGGAAATCAAGAAGACATTCTGAAAACTGGAAGAACATTCAAGGAAATCAAGAAGACATTCTGAAAACTGGGGGAACATTCAAGGAAATCAAGAAGACATTCTGAAAACTGGGGGAACATTCAAGGAAATCAAGAAGACATTCTGAAAACTGGAAGAACATTCAAGGAAATCAAGAAGACATTCTGAAAACTGGGGGAACATTCAAGGAAATCAAGAAGACATTCTGAAAACTGGGGGAACATTCAATGAAATCAAGAAGACATTCTGGAAACTGGGAGAACATTTAAGGAAATCAAGAAGACATTCTGAAAACTGGAAGAACATTCAAGGAAATCAAGAAGACATTCTGAAAACTGGAAGAACATTCAAGGAAATCAAGAAGACATTCTGAAAACTGGGGGAACATTCAAGGAAATCAAGAAGACATTCTGAAAACTGGGGGAACATTCAAGGAAATCAAGAAGACATTCTGAAAACTGGAAGAACATTCAAGGAAATCAAGAAGACATTCTGAAAACTGGGGGAACATTCAAGGAAATCAAGAAGACATTCTGAAAACTGGGGGAACATTCAAGGAAATCAAGAAGACATTCTGGAAACTGGGAGAACATTTAAGGAAATCAAGAAGACTTTCTGAAAACTGGGAGAACATTTAAGGAAATCAAGATGACATTCTGGAAACTGGGAGAACATTTAAGGAAATCAAGAAGACATTCTGAAAACTGGGAGAACATTTAAGGAAATCAAGAAGACTTTCTGAAAACTGGGAGAACATTTAAGGAAATCAAGATGACATTCTGGAAACTGGGAGAACATTTAAGGAAATCAAGAAGACTTTCTGAAAACTGGGAGAACATTTAAGGAAATCAAGAAGACATTCTGAAAACTGGAAGAACATTCAAGGAAATCAAGAAGACTTTCTGAAAACTGGGAGAACATTTAAGGAAATCAAGATGACATTCTGGAAACTGGGAGAACATTTAAGGAAATCAAGAAGACTTTCTGAAAACTGGGAGAACATTTAAGGAAATCAAGATGACATTCTGGAAACTGGGAGAACATTTAAGGAAATCAAGAAGACTTTCTGAAAACTGGGAGAACATTTAAGGAAATCAAGAAGACATTCTGAAAACTGGAAGAACATTCAAGGAAATCAAGAAGACATTCTGAAAACTGGGGGAACATTCAAGGAAATCAAGAAGACATTCTGAAAACTGGGGGAACATTCAAGGAAATCAAGAAGACATTCTGGAAACTGGGAGAACATTTAAGGAAATCAAGAAGACTTTCTGAAAACTGGGAGAACATTTAAGGAAATCAAGATGACATTCTGGAAACTGGGAGAACATTTAAGGAAATCAAGAAGACTTTCTGAAAACTGGGAGAACATTTAAGGAAATCAAGATGACATTCTGGAAACTGGGAGAACATTTAAGGAAATCAAGAAGACTTTCTGAAAACTGGGAGAACATTTAAGGAAATCAAAAAGACTTTCTGAAAACTGGGAGAACATTTAAGGAAATCAAGAAGACATTCTGAAAACTGGGGGAACATTCAAGGAAATCAAGAAGACATTCTGAAAACTGGGGGAACATTCAAGGAAATCAAGAAGACATTCTGGAAACTGGGAGAACATTTAAGGAAATCAAGAAGACTTTCTGAAAACTGGGAGAACATTTAAGGAAATCAAGAAGACATTCTGAAAACTGGGGGAACATTCAAGGAAATCAAGAAGACATTTTGAAAACTGGGGGAACATTTAAGGAAATCAAGATGACCTTCTGGAAACTGGGAGAACATTTAAGGAAATCAAGAAGACTTTCTGAAAACTGGGAGAACATTTAAGGAAATCAAGAAGACATTCTGAAAACTGGGGGAACATTCAAGGAAATCAAGAAGACATTCTGGAAACTGGGAGAACATTTAAGGAAATCAAGAAGACTTTCTGAAAACTGGGAGAACATTTAAGGAAATCAAGAAGACTTTCTGAAAACTGGGAGAACATTTAAGGAAATCAAGAAGACATTCTGAAAACTGGGGGAACATTCAAGGAAATCAAGAAGACATTCTGGAAACTGGGAGAACATTTAAGGAAATCAAGAAGACTTTCTGAAAACTGGGAGAACATTTAAGGAAATCAAGATGACATTCTGGAAACTGGGAGAACATTTAAGGAAATCAAGAAGACTTTCTGAAAACTGGGAGAACATTTAAGGAAATCAAGATGACATTCTGGAAACTGGGAGAACATTTAAGGAAATCAAGAAGACATTCTGAAAACTGGGAGAACATTTAAGGAAATCAAGATGACATTCTGGAAACTGGGAGAACATTCAAGGAAATCAAGAAGACATTCTGGAAACTGGGAGAACATTTAAGGAAATCAAGAAGACTTTCTGAAAACTGGGAGAACATTTAAGGAAATCAAGATGACATTCTGGAAACTGGGAGAACATTTAAGGAAATCAAGAAGACTTTCTGAAAACTGGGAGAACATTTAAGGAAATCAAGAAGACATTCTGAAAACTGGAAGAACATTCAAGGAAATCAAGAAGACATTTTGAAAACTGGGGGAACATTTAAGGAAATCAAGATGACATTCTGGAAACTGGGAGAACATTTAAGGAAATCAAGAAGACTTTCTGAAAACTGGGAGAACATTTAAGGAAATCAAGAAGACTTTCTGGAAACTGGGAGAACATTTAAGGAAATCAAAAAGACTTTCTGAAAACTGGGGGAACATTCAAGGAAATCAAGAAGACATTCTGAAAACTGGGGGAACATTCAAGGAAATCAAGAAGACTTTCTGAAAACTGGGAGAACATTTAAGGAAATCAAGATGACATTCTGGAAACTGGGAGAACATTTAAGGAAATCAAGAAGACTTTCTGAAAACTGGGAGAACATTTAAGGAAATCAAGATGACATTCTGGAAACTGGGAGAACATTTAAGGAAATCAAGAAGACATTCTGAAAACTGGGAGAACATTTAAGGAAATCAAGATGACATTCTGGAAACTGGGAGAACATTTAAGGAAATCAAGAAGACATTCTGAAAACTGGGGGAACATTCAAGGAAATCAAGAAGACATTCTGGAAACTGGGAGAACATTTAAGGAAATCAAGAAGACTTTCTGAAAACTGGGAGAACATTTAAGGAAATCAAGAAGACTTTCTGAAAACTGGGAGAACATTTAAGGAAATCAAGAAGACATTCTGAAAACTGGGGGAACATTCAAGGAAATCAAGAAGACATTCTGGAAACTGGGAGAACATTTAAGGAAATCAAGAAGACTTTCTGAAAACTGGGAGAACATTTAAGGAAATCAAGAAGACTTTCTGAAAACTGGGAGAACATTTAAGGAAATCAAGATGACATTCTGGAAACTGGGAGAACATTTAAGGAAATCAAGAAGACATTCTGAAAACTGGGAGAACATTTAAGGAAATCAAGATGACATTCTGGAAACTGGGAGAACATTTAAGGAAATCAAGAAGACATTCTGAAAACTGGGGGAACATTCAAGGAAATCAAGAAGACATTCTGGAAACTGGGAGAACATTTAAGGAAATCAAGAAGACTTTCTGAAAACTGGGAGAACATTTAAGGAAATCAAGAAGACTTTCTGAAAACTGGGAGAACATTTAAGGAAATCAAGAAGACATTCTGAAAACTGGGGGAACATTCAAGGAAATCAAGAAGACATTCTGGAAACTGGGGGAACATTCAAGGAAATCAAGAAGACATTCTGGAAACTGGGAGAACATTTAAGGAAATCAAGAAGACATTCTGAAAACTGGGAGAACATTTAAGGAAATCAAGATGACATTCTGGAAACTGGGAGAACATTTAAGGAAATCAAGAAGACTTTCTGAAAACTGGGAGAACATTTAAGGAAATCAAGATGACATTCTGGAAACTGGGAGAACATTTAAGGAAATCAAGAAGACATTCTGAAAACTGGGAGAACATTTAAGGAAATCAAGATGACATTCTGGAAACTGGGAGAACATTTAAGGAAATCAAGAAGACATTCTGAAAACTGGGGGAACATTCAAGGAAATCAAGAAGACATTCTGGAAACTGGGAGAACATTTAAGGAAATCAAGAAGACTTTCTGAAAACTGGGAGAACATTTAAGGAAATCAAGAAGACTTTCTGAAAACTGGGAGAACATTTAAGGAAATCAAGAAGACATTCTGAAAACTGGGGGAACATTCAAGGAAATCAAGAAGACATTCTGGAAACTGGGAGAACATTTAAGGAAATCAAGAAGACTTTCTGAAAACTGGGAGAACATTTAAGGAAATCAAGAAGACTTTCTGAAAACTGGGAGAACATTTAAGGAAATCAAGAAGACATTCTGAAAACTGGGGGAACATTCAAGGAAATCAAGAAGACATTCTGGAAACTGGGAGAACATTTAAGGAAATCAAGAAGACTTTCTGAAAACTGGGAGAACATTTAAGGAAATCAAGATGACATTCTGGAAACTGGGAGAACATTTAAGGAAATCAAGAAGACTTTCTGAAAACTGGGAGAACATTTAAGGAAATCAAGATGACATTCTGGAAACTGGGAGAACATTTAAGGAAATCAAAAAGACTTTCTGAAAACTGGAAAAGCAATATAGACAATCAAGAGCACACTCATGAAAACTGGGGAAATGATCAAGAAAATGAAAAACACATTTAAGAAATCTAGGAAAACGTTAAAGAAAATGAAGAACTCAATCAAGAAAACTGGGAAAGCAATGAGTAAAATGAAGAAAACATTTCAGAAAACAGGGAAACAATCAAGAAAATTAAGAAATCCATGAAAAACATGAAAGCATTAAAGAAAATTAGTAATGTTGGTGTTTCATTACTAAAAAATTTACTAGATTCTCTTTGACATTTAGTTTGTAATTATGATTTGTAGTTTACTTAGTCTAGCCTCCAGGCTAGAACAGTGGCAACATGTTTGCCTAGCAGCAGATGGAACCCATCCCAGTACTGTGAGTTCAAGCTGTTTACTGGGGAGGCCACTGCTGTGGTTGGGCACTAGAGGGGTTGGGAGGAAGTTTGGGCTTGCCCAGCTGACGTTCTGGTGAGTATCTATTCTGTATATTATACCCATTACCATTTACAGTCATTAAAAGCAACTGTACAAGGTAAATCTTTGACGTCAAATAAAATCATATCATACAGCATTATATCACCTTCATTATCTTTTTATTTATTTACTTAAATTTCATTTAAAATACTTTTAAAGATATATACTCGAATTGAATACTTTTTTTCGTAATATCAAAACTAAACATTTTGTTAATCTTTTTAAATAAATAAATTATGAAATCTTAATAAATGCTACCGCATGAAATTAGTTGATGCTAACTCGGTCACCCGCATATCAGGATGTAAACAACCCGGTCTTTCAAGTAGTTTCAATGTCACTCGGACAGTCTCATTCCTTACATCAGTTGGGTATCAAAACTCAGCAAGTGTAGGTGTGTGTCTTCATTGCTCCGATTTACGAAGGCAGGCAGAAGGGATAAGAAAGAATGTATTACGAAAGGTCTTGAAGCTTAATAGTAAATCTCTCATTCACAAGAGGCCAAGGGCAGAATTTAATCAAGTTTCTCAATGCCCCATTTGTTGAGGCTGGAGACACACACAGGAATGTGAACGTGTGACTGAATACACACACAGCTAGTTGAATGTGTAGCCGATGACACACAAGCAGTTGGGCGTGTAACCGAAGACACAGGCAGATGAACGTGTAAGCTGTAACCGAAGACACGCAGGCAGATGAACGTGTAAGCTGTAACCGAAGACACACGGGCAGATGAACGTGTAAGCTGTAATCGAAGACACACAGGCAGATGAACGTATAAGCTGTAACCGAAGACACGCAGGCAGATGAACGTGTAAGCTGTAACCGAAGACACGCAGGCAGATGAACGTGTAAGCTGTAATCGAAGACACGCAGGCAGATGAACGTGTAAGCTGTAACCGAAGACACGCAGGCAGATGAACGTGTAAGCTGTAATCGAAGACACGCAGGCAGATGAACGTGTAAGCTGTAACCGAAGACACACGGGCAGATGAACGTGTAAGCTGTAATCGAAGACACACAGGCAGATGAACGTATAAGCTGTAACCGAAGACACGCAGGCAGATGAACGTGTAAGCTGTAACCGAAGACACGCAGGCAGATGAACGTGTAAGCTGTAACCGAAGATACACAGACATATGAACGTGTAAGAAGTAACCGAAGACACACAGGCAGATGAACGTGTAAGCTGTAATCGAAGACACACAGGCAGATGAACGTGTAAGCTGTAATCGAAGACACACGGGCAGATGAACGTGTAAGCTGTAATCGAAGACACACGGGCAGATGAACGTGTAAGCTGTAATCGAAGACACACGGGCAGATGAACGTGTAAGCTGTAATCGAAGACACACGGGCAGATGAACGTGTAAGCTGTAATCGAAGACACACGGGCAGATGAACGTGTAAGCTGTAATCGAAGACACACGGGCAGATGAACGTGTAAGCTGTAATCGAAGACACACGGGCAGATGAACGTGTAAGCTGTAATCGAAGACACACGGGCAGATGAACGTGTAAGCTGTAATCGAAGACACACGGGCAGATGAACGTGTAAGCTGTAATCGAAGACACACGGGCAGATGAACGTGTAAGCTGTAATCGAAGACACACGGGCAGATGAACGTGTAAGCTGTAACCGAAGACACACGGGCAGATGAACGTGTAAGCTGTAACCGAAGACACACAGGCAGATGAACGTGTAAGAAGTAACCGAAGACACACAGGCAGATGAACGTGTAAGAAGTAACCGAAGACACACAGGCAGATGAACGTGTAAGAAGTAACCGAAGACACACAGGCAGATGAACGTGTAACCAAAAATCATGCAAGTGAACGTGTAACTGAAGACAGACATGTGAACGTGTAACAAACACACGGACAGGTGAACGTCCAACCGAAGATACACAGAAAGGTGAACATGTAACCAAAAATGGGCAGGTGAACGTGTAACAAACACAAACAGGCGAACGTGTAACCGAAGATATATAGGTGAACGTATAACAAAAAATACACCGACAGGTGAACGTTTAACCGAAGATACACAGTCAAGTGAACGTGTAACCAACTTACAGGCAGGTGAACGTATAACATAACACAGTTAAAAGAAAAACTTTCACTCATCATAGATATACAATAGATATCTTATCTAGATGAGATAAAAAAAAAGCTAATCTCGCTCTTAGGGTACGACATTGATGCTCAATATAGATGAGTTTGTTCTTATTTACGGGTTTGTGGAGAGTACCATTCTTATACCGACCTTTGAAGGTGGAATAGGCTACAAACAAACTCTTTTCGCTTGTGAGTATTGCTTTCATTTGTTATATTAGTATTGGCTTTTATAGGAGGCTATTTTCTTATTCATAAAATTATCTATAGTGTTTCTAAGGGGATCTATGTAAAGTATTATTTCTGCAGTTTGAAATGGTATAAGAGATAGTGACAGAATGATTATATATATATATATATATATATATATATATATATATATATATATATATATATATATATATATATATATATATATATATATATATATATATAAGTAGGTAATAGGTTGGCCAGGACCCCAGCCGCCTGTTGAGATACTACCGCTAGAGAGTTATGGGATTCTTTGACTGGCCAGACAGTAATTCGTTGGATCCTTCTCTCTGATTACGGTTCATTTTCCCTTTGCTACACATACACCGAATAGTCTGGCTTATTTTTCCAGAAACCTCTCTGTCCTGATACACCTAAGAATACTGAGATTATCTGCCCGTCTGAAGCCTCGAGTATTCCTGAAAGAATAACGAATAGTCAAAATGGACGAGTCTCGCAAGATGAATGGGGAAAGAGAGAGAGAGAGAGAGAGAGAGAGAGAGAGAGAGAGAGAGAGAGAGAGAGAGAGAGTGATTAAATAGACTCCTCTTTTAAGAAATCCTAATCGTATAAGCTGAGAGACCATTGATTGACGGATGTGACCCGAACACCACTAGAGTGGAGATCGGTAGTGAAAGATAAGTTAAAAAGATTTAAAAGGTCTTGCATTTAAAGAAACCCCTTCCTGGTTTATTATAAGCATTGTTTATGCTTGGTTATCCACACACACACACACACACACACACACACACACATATATATATATATATATATATATATATATATATATATATATATATATATATATATATATATATATATATATATATATATATATACATATATATAATACATATGTATAGGCTATATATATATATATATATATATATATATATATATATATATATATATATATATATATATATATATATATATATATATATATATATATATATATATAGTGTGTGTGTGTGCTTGCACGAAAAGACAATAAGCAAGCTATTATTGTAGAGATGATGTTAGTTAGCCGATCTTATGCCACCAAGTTCAGTTGTAAAGGATGGGCGAAGGAAAATAGGATACTCGCCCCTTTATTAGTGTTAATCTCTTAATCTGTCTTTATTGTCGTTTTAAACGGGTTTTCTATTGTCTCTGAAGAGTACTTCCTTCAAGGGAAAAGTGAACTAAATATTACCGCTCTGACTCGATACTTTCTGACAAAGAACTCTTCTCAGCGGCCACCACCGAATGATTTGACAATAGACCAACATCATTTTTTTTTTTTGCGCACTAGACTCCAACCAGGCAAGACGTCTCCCAGCTCTCTCTCTCTCTCTCTCTCTCTCTCTCTCTCAGCAGTCACGTAGCAGCAGCAGAGATTCGGCTCGGACGAAGCCCCGCCTCCCAGTCCCGCCCCCATCCTTACTCCTCCCTACCCACCCACCCAACCTTCTCCTCTCCGTACGCTACCTCTCTCTCTCTCTCTCTCTCTCTCTCTTGTAACTCTACTAACCATCAGTAGCCCTTTATCCCCGGAGTTGCCGTTGTGGTCTTAAAACTCTCTGGGGATACTGGGTATTGCTGCAACGTTTAGGCTCCTACTCCCTTGTAGTGCCTACATAGGATAGTTTGTTAGCCATAAAACACTGCCTTCTATAAAGTGTTCTAACACCTGTTTTCTATTATTCACTATTATTCATTAGTTTTTTGGTTCACGTGCCCTCAATTCATTTAAAATTGATCTTTATATAGTTCCCTTAGTGACCTTAATGTTTTGCAACCATTCATAGTATTAAATCTCACCTCCAGCCATTGCAACATTATTAAAAGTTAAAACATCGAGTCCCGTAAATGTACGTGAAACCCCCGTAGAGTTTATTTTTTCGCTAATTTCCCCCATAAGAACACTTAAGGTTTTAAGAAAAATTTTGTTTTGTTTTCATTTCAATTTCAATGTAGGTAATTAATGTCTAATCTCTCATATCTTCACGATGGGTAAAGTGAAGATAAAGGACACTAGTCAGGGCACTGACAGTGAGTCCCGTCGCCTGGAAATATGGCGTTTGTTGCAAGATAATTCCCTCTATATCCATAAATTAGAAACATCTAACAAATGTTTCTATGCCATTGCTGATGAATCCAATATTGAAAAACTGATTAACCCTAAAGTAAAGGAAATTTTCTGCGCAGGAACTATGAAATTCTCGACCCCCCTCACCTGAATGCCCAGAGAACCCTAGTAGTCACTCAGGCCGATGCCCCTATTTACACCCAATCTGCTGACGACCTTAAGCATGACATCGAAACACGGAACAATGTAAAAGTCTCTGAAGTGATCAAATTGCCTAACACCCACTCCACTTTCAAGATTAAACTGGATACTGTACAGATGGTGAGAGACTGCCTGGTTAAGGGTCTTCTCATTTCCGGACAGTCCTTCCCCCCCAAATTCTTGAGGCAGGAAGTTCACGTTACTTTATCCCAATGTATGAGATGCTATAAGTACGATCATGTCAAGAAAGATTGCCCTAAGCCAGATACTTATAAGATTTGCTCAGTCTGTGCCTCTGTGGATCACTGCTGGACGGAGTGCCCTAATGGTAGGCCTAGCAACCATAAGTGCATTACTTGCAGTGGTGACCACCCAACAATGGCAGCAAGATGTCCTACTAGAAAGACTATGGTTAAGGAACAAGCCAAAATCTTAAGGACTCAACACTCTCTGACGACTCCAACCATTTCCTTCGCCCAGGCCACAGCCCCTAAGGCAAATAACTCTACAGCTAATTCTGCCCTCCCAGTACAGAACTCCCTATCACTACAGCAAATTACAGTTATGAACACAGCCATAATAATGGCCAATCTCAGTGAGGCTGTTGAACCTGGCACCTACCAGTCTATGGTAGATGCTTTTTACAAAGCTAACGGCCTGCCACTAGTCAAGATCCCCACTGAGGCCATTAAATTGGCTAGCAAAGTCACGAACCTCTTAAGATCAGGAACCCAGACTGACTCCACTCCCCCTCAGGCTCAACAAGGACCCCAGATTGACACTGACCACCCACAGACTCTCTCTAATACCGATGACATGGAGACAGAAGATCTCAGCAGAAAAAGAGTTCTCAGTGACTCTGATTCTGACATCTCAGCACACATCAATCCAGCTAAAAAGCAGCCCCTACCCTCCACCTCCGCAGTTGTTCAAGTTCATGCCGTAGAATCACAAGGAGCCACCGCCCTCCCTCCCCTCCCCCTCTCTAATCAAACTAAGGTAACTAAAATTGGCTTCAGGCTATATACAGCGATCAACACCACAACCCCCTCATCAGCTACCCATGAATCCTTAAAGAAAATGATCTTCGAATCACAGACCCTCAAATACCTTTACACAGAAAAATTAGATAACGACACAGTAATTGGACTAATAAACAGTGGCTCAATACAACTGAATAAGTATGTCCCAAGACTCACTAGATTGAACAACGACAGATTCAGGAGGTTGGTCTCCGGTTTCTACGACATAAGTAAAAGACGGTTACCCTAATGGACACTCTCATAGTACTCCAACACAATGTCCTGAAGTGGACTTTCCTTCGTAGCAGGGAACTTATTAATATTTATTCCCCTCTCTCCCCACATCTCATCCTTCTCAATTCCACAGGCATCCCGAATTCCTCTCGCATCAAAATCTGGAACTATAATGTTTTCCAAAGCAACATCTCTGGAGAACAGTACGCTGGGATAGCTATAGCGGTCAGACGGGATATTACAGTCAAGTTAATTGACGGTTTCAACCATGACCTTTTAGCAGTTGAACTGCAAACGGTACGTGGACCGGTGGTAGTGGCAACCACCTACCTACCCCCAAGAAACCCAATTTTCCCACAACAAGATATACTTTCATTGATGAGACGTAATATCCCAGTCTACCTGCTGGCTGATCTTAACGCAGCTCACACAGCCCTTGGCCACAACAGTACTAACCCAGTAGGGAATCTTATGAACGTCCTATTGAATAGGAACCTTATAAGATTCCTAGGACCAGATTTTGATACATACTTTCATAGAAGAACCTCGGGCAAGCCAGACATTCTCCTTTCTAATAGACTGCATATTTTTAATTATTCACTCACTCAAGGCCCTCTAACCACTTCTGACCATATTCCCTTAGTTTTAAAACTTACTGTGAGACCCATTTTGGTACCTACTAGTCCTACACTTGACATCAATAATGCTGACTGGGAACGTTTTAAAGACTCACTCGATGACTCTCTCTCGAACTATGATGAACCGAACAATGTCCTGAAAGATAAAACCTACATTGATGACAAACTAGCTTTCTGGTATAGGTTGATAAAGGAAGCCTCAGAGCAGTATATCCCCATCAAAACATACAGAATCCTACCCTACACCAAGGAAACTGACCTCCTCAAACTGCTACAATTCCGATACAAACAGGCCATAGATCAAATTAATATTCAGGGCCCATCAAGGCATATCTTAGAATATATCCGTGACATCCAAGAACGAATCAAAATTGAATCTGTAGAACTTATTAATTCAAACTGGGACACTCTCTTGAACAAGTGTGAGATCTCCTACAAAGACCCAGGTAAATTCTGGAGAATGGTTAGGAATCTTTTAGGTTCGTCCTCAGATCCCGCAGCCTACATCATCAATAACAATGAGAAGGTCTATACTCCTCGGGATCAAGAGATCGTTTTCAGGGATTTCTGGTCGAGCATCTTTAGGATTGACCCAATAGAAAATCGCAGGTTTGATCAGCAACACGAGCGTCATGTCATGGCGGCAATCCATGATCATGCTGATCGCATAATCCCTCACGATTTGGTAGATCTTGGGAGGCTTGACGAGGACGACTCTTTCTTGAAACCTATCCAACTCCAGGATATTATTAATATCATTAATCAGTTTCGAAACAAAGCTCCTGGCCATTCAAAAGTAAATAAAACTATACTAAAAAATCTTCCCAATTCAATGCTCTCCTTTCTTTGTCATATCTTAAATGAGTCCCTAAGCATGGGCTACTGGCCAAACTTTTTCAAGAGAGCTGTACTTCCCTTTATAGGGAAAAAGGGTAAAGACCTAACTTCAGTTTCGAATTATAGACCAATATCCCTATTAGAGACCCCGGGGAAAATATTTGAAAAGATAATAAAAGTTAGGTTCGAGGAGTTCTTGGATGATAATTTACTTGTAAACAAGAATCAGTATGGGTTCACTCATGGCAAGGGGACCCAACTAGCATTAGCCAGGTTGTACGAATTCATAGCAGTAAAGAAAAGTTTAGGATGTGGATGTAACTTAATTTCACGAGATGTAAGTAGAGCCTTTGACAAGGTCTGGCATGAGGGCTTAAAATACAAACTTTTAGAAGCACAATTGCCAGATATTTTAACCAGACTGCTGTGCAACTTTTTAGATGACCGGGTTGCCATGATCAAAATTAAAGATTATATAGGGCCAGAGTTCCAACTGCTCTCAGGAGTTCCTCAGGGTAGTGTTCTCTCCCCCACTCTATATAACTTCTATATTAAGGACACTCCTCCACCTGCAGAAGGCTGTCTTCAGATCATATTTGCCGATGATCACACCCAAGTGATAACCTATCCCAATAAAAATAAATTAAGATTACAGAGAAAGACAGTCCGTGAATTAACAAAAATCAATAATTACGAAAGGAAATGGAAAATAACTACAAATACTAACAAATTCCAATTATTATTAATAACAGTCAATAATCCTCCTCCTATAATAATAGATAATATTCGTATCCCATACACAAATAATGCAAGAATACTTGGGTGTACATTCAAACGGTCTGGCTTGCTTTCCCATATTAAAGCAAGAATTAACATTTCCAAAGCAACTGACAGTAGGCTAAAAAGATTCAAGGGGTTATCCACCAAAACACAACTGAGGCTCTATAAATCCCTAGTAAGACCACAACTAGAATACCCTACCGTAATATTCAGCAATATCAGTAAGACTTCAATGAGTAAAATGCAAGCCGTTCAAAACAAAGCTCTGAGGCGAGCCTTTAAGGAGGCGCCTCCCTATTCTAACAAAATACTTGATCTCCATCAACTTTCTAAGTTGGAACCCCTCAATGTTAGGTTTCACAGGCTTAGCCAAAAAACCTGGGACAAACTAGCCATTGATGATGACGACCTTTACGCAATTACAAGGACTCATTCCAACGGACATACTCGGGATCACAACTGGTGGAGGAGACTAGATCCCAAAATCAATTGTGATCCACCCCGGCCGCGATATATCTCCACCGGTTAATTCAATTCAAATCCTTAACCATCATTAATCAATAATTCAATTAAATTCATTAATTTCACCTTCATAACCCATAATCTGCCATCATATTTTTGCCTTCAAAGGGGGGCATCTAACATTTAACATTCTTATTGCAACAGGGATAGATGCGTGAACCAAAAAACCTTTCCTTTCCTCCTCTATCCACTCTACCTTATTACCTAACATTGCAAGAGGGTCTGCCCCTCTCTTTTACTCTTCTCCTCCTATACTTCTTTTTCTCACTTTTTCTTCTCCTACCCCTCCCGAGTACCTGCCTTCGGGCTATAAACTGGATTGTATCCAGGGGTACTCTTCCTTATCCTTATCCCCTATTCCCCACTTCCCTATCCCTATCCTGATGATGATGATGACCAACATGAGTCGGTTCGAATGACTGTCTTCTACCAATTTCAAAGTAGAAGGGAATAAAAGTAAAGATTGTGAACCTCATTATGATATTAATTTATTTAAGGCACAGATGATACAAACTTAATAACAATAATAAGAATAAGCTTAGAAGCTTTGCACCTATCTATAAAGAGATAGAGTGCCCCCAAACTTATTTTGCGGAGTGAGCAATAAGGAACCAGGAACTAGGAACCAGGAACCATTGACCGTATTTGGGCCAATAATAATCTTGTTAGTAATAGTGGGATATTTTTAGCATATATCACAGATCATTTCCCAATTTTCTAAAGTCTCTTAATGCCTGTATTGAACAACGTAGACAACAAAATAGAAATTCAATTTAGAGATATGAGCGAAGTAAAAGACTGGTAGGAATATGGTCAAGCCTCATTTGATCCTTACCGGCTGAGGCCTCCCTTACGGATAAAATGGACAGTTTTTTTTTTTTTTAATAAATGCTTTCCTCTAAAAACAAAATATGTAAGTATTAAAAGACTGGCTAATAAGTGGATCTCCAAAGGACTACTTAAATCAATTAACCTTGAATATAATCTATATCGGAGAATGAAATTGGGTGCTTATAGTGCCCAACGCTAGAGTAACTATTGTAATATGTTGCTTACATTAATTCGTGTGGCAGAGAAAAAATTTATTTTGATAATACCTTTGATAAACTCCGAAAGGATGCTAAAAATTAAAAAAAAAAAAAGTCCTGGGATCTCATTACCTCGTCCCTCAGGCTTGGGCAAGAAAAAGCACACGTCGCTGAGAAAACGCATCGGTCGTCTTCTCTGTTTGAAGTAATCAACATTATAAAAAAGTAAAGGACAAAAATGCAAATATTCATTCTTCTCCTACTAGACTATATAAGAGTACGGCTAGTTTACTTGCCATTCCGATATGCCTCTGGCATTTATCCTGACATTTTTAAAATAGCGTGTGTTAATGTGTTACATAAGTCTGGTGATAAATCAGATGTCAGTAACTATAGACGGATAAGTTGCCTTCCCTTACTAAATAAAATTTTTGAAATTATTATATAATCGACTCTAATCTTTCTTTATTAGATGTAATATCTTTCCTACCTGTCAGTATGGCTTCCTACGTGGCGTAAGTACAAGTGATGCTGTTAATGCTCTCGAAAATATCTACAAAGCGGCGAATAAGAATGAATACCTTGGTGCAGTCATTTTATATTTGAGTAAGGCCTTTGACACTGTGTCTCATGGTGTGCTTCTGTAGCCTGGCATCGTCATTCTCTCTCTCTCTCTCTCTCTCTCTCTCTCTCTCTCTCTCTCTCTCTCTCTCTCTCTCTCTCTCTCTCTCTCTCTCTCTCTCTCTCTGTCTTACCATATTTGTTGTAGAATTGATGAATGTGTCAAACATCAAATATTTCATGAAATAATAGTTTTCTCCATTAAAACAATTTCTTGGATTTTAGGATAATGAAACGATAAAATTAATAGACATTTTCTTTAGAATAAGGCACTGTTTTATTATAAAAATGAAATTGTCTTGGTTAACAGGAAGTAAATTCTCATATGAGGATGAAACCTCTAACATAGAAACAAGGAGTAAAACAAATGTATGCAGTGAAATCAATAAAGATTTTTTTCCCATAAAATAAATTGTTTACAAAAATATGTGTTGTTTACAACAAAATAAAACAGAAGTTTTCATTAAATTAAATCAAGATAATCCTCCAGTGTTTTTCAGCATCAATGTGTTCTATACTATTCTTCATCAGATGAAGTTACTTCTATAACAAATGAATCAACAAACTGATTCACGGCAACATCATTCTCTGTGTCTTTTATAATGATGTTTTCAACATGATTAACGGCATTTTTCCAATTTTCTGCTGTCACGCATGACAGTGCCACTTGCAGCAAAGATGTTAGATATGCCATTTTAAATGTATTCCTTTTGGCTACATAGTTTTTAACCTGCTCCGAAATGAATTCAATTGCAATATAATGGCAGTGATAAGGTGGCAGCCTTACGACCCTGCGACCTTTTTCCAAAGTTATTTTGTCGATGACATATTTCAGAGCATTTCCATGTTTCACGGCTTTCACCATTTCAAGCAATTCACACTTTGTCAAATGTTCTGGGGGATTTTCACCTTTATTTCTTAACCAGTCTTGGATCGCTCCCTTTGTGCTTGCCATGGTAGGGGGTTTGTCACTTTGCACTGAATGGTATGATGCGTTGTCCATAATCATAACGGAATGTTGTGGTATATTAGGTATGAGCTGCTCTCGAAACTATTTTTCGAATACAATGTGATTCATTTGGTGGTGATAGTCACTGTCGTTCTTTGCTTGGAATACCAACTGTGCATTTGGCACGCATCCTTGCTCAGATCCAGCATGCAAAATGATAATTCTACTCTCTTTCCCGCTTGGTGGGTTTATTCCAGTTGCTTCTGTCGAACTTTCATCCATCCAACACTTGGTGACTGTATAATTCTGATTAACCCAGGTTTCATCCAGAAATAT
>NC_090756.1:80835347-80837847 GCF_036898095.1 Palaemon carinicauda
TACCCCATAATTTGCACCATGCACTAATTCTAGCTAAATCTCTATTAAGGGATTCACCAACCCTAGATCTACATTCAGGGGATGGAATTGATGCAAAGAGAGTAGCATCATCTGCATATGCAACAAGCTTGTTTTCTAGGCCAAACCACATGTCATGTGTATATAGTATGAAAAGTAATGGGCCAAGAACACTACCCTGTGGAACACCGGATATCACATTCCTATAATCACTATGGTGCCCATCAACAACAACTCTTTGAGATCTATTACTTAAAAATCAATAATAATGCTAAGAAACGACCCACCCACTCCCAACTGTTTCAGTTTGAAAACAAGGGCCTCATGATTAACACGGTCAAAGGCAGCACTAAAATCAAGGCCAATCATACGAACTTCCCGACCACAATCAAGGGATTTCTGTACAGCATTGGAGATTGTAAGAAGGGCATCACATGCTCCAAGGCCTTTACGAAAACCAAATTGCAAACTAGGGAAGAGATGATTACCTTCAGCAAACCTATTAAGACGTTTTGCCAGAAGACGTTCAAAAACTTTAGATAATATGGGAGTTATGGAAATTGGGCGGTAATCAGTGGGATTTGAGCTACCACAAACACATTTACATAGAGGAGTAACATTACCAATTCTCCAACTAGTGCTAAAAGCTCCTCTTCTTGCTAACTTGCGCAAAATAACAGATAACTTTGGAGCTAAGAAATCTGCTGTCTTTATAAAAAACAAAGGAAAAATACCATTTGGGTCTACACCTCCATAAGCATCTAGGTCCATCAACAGAGCTTTAATCTCACGAGATCGAAAAGCTAAACTAGTTAGTTTAGCCTCAGGAAAACAGGAATGAGGAAGTTCAAGTTTTTCATTACTCTGTTTACTGTCAAAAACATCAGCCAAAAGGGTTGCCTTTTCCTTTGGACAGTGAGTGACTGAGCCATCTGGTTTAAGTAAAGGAGGAACTGTTGCATCTACACCAAAGAGTGCAGATTTAAGGGTAGACCACCATTTATGTTCCTGAGTTGTACCAGAAAGGGTTTCTTTTATGGTTAAATTGTACTCCTTTTCAGTTGAGGCATAAACTCTCTGAGCAAAAGCTCGAAGCTGAGTATAGTTGTTCCAGGTCAAATCTGATCTGTTACCCTTCCAAAGTTGATAGGCCTCCTGCTTCTCCAAAAAAGCACGTCTACAATCATCATTGAACCACGGTTTGTCCTTCACTCGGTACCTTAGCACACGAGAAGGGATACGCCTATCAATTATGTTGACTAAATTCTCATTCAAAGGGACAACAGGATCTACACTATTATATAATTGTGACCAATTCAAGAACAAAAGATCATGTAAAATCCCATTCCAGTCTGCTTGAGATTTCATATAAATTTTACAAGAATATGATATATCAGGGACAGGCTGCTCAGTCTTCACTAATAATGAAATCAAGGCATGATCAGATGTCCCGACTGGAGAACCAACCTTACCAGTTATAACGCCAGGGAGTCAGTGTATACAAGGTCCAAGCAATTACCAGACCTGTGAGTAGCTTCATTTATGATTTGCTCACAGCCTGATTCAGAGGCAAAGTCTAAAGCTCTTAAGCCATGGCGATCGGTAGGAGAGATAGAACTTAACCACTCCCTATGGTGAGCATTAAAATCACCAACAAAGACAAAAGAAGCCTTTCTATCATCTTCTTGTATCTTAGCCATAATGGTAAGAAGACAATCGAAGATAGAATCATCCATGTCTGGATTCCGGTAGATCGAACATAAATAAAAGTTGTTATGCCTGCCACAAACTTTTATTACCTGAATCTCATGACATCCACATTGATAGCAGGATTTATGAGAAGCAGGGTACTCGGTCCTAATATACACCGCCATTCCCCTGGCCCTAGGGATGGCATCACGTTTCAACATTATTGGCTTCTTAAAACCAGTTATAAGGAGCTCAGATGAGTGCCTCATATTAGAAACCAAAGTTTCTGAGCACAAAAAGAATATCATACTGTCTGGACGCAACTGTAAGGTCTTGGATATTTGCATGAAGACCCACGAATATTGCAATACAGAAGACGACATTGACGAAATCTAGGACGTACTGGTCCCGGATTTCGCTCAATGTCTCCAGACAGCATAAGAATTAATAGAAATAAAAAAGAGACAGCATACTTAAAAAACTAGATTAACAAGAATTATAACAAAAACAATACGTACAGAATTATAAACAAAGTGATTGATGATACCCATAGACTATAGTAAAAAGTCGGAAAAACTGGTCAACATGGAGGAGCCGATACACCATGCAAGGCTAAATACCCTCCAGGATAGCCACTTCTACTGAAGGGAGGACAGTAAGGATGGTTTTGAGAAGAAAAATAATCAGAAAAAGGAAAAGACAACCTCTTGATAAACCACCAGGCATCCATGGCCCTTCTATTAAGCCTGCCCAACACACCATTTCAAAAAAAACAAGAGGAAGAAAAAAAAAA
>NC_090756.1:80842847-80860347 GCF_036898095.1 Palaemon carinicauda
TGGCTCCTCTTGTCTCATTGACGGGCAGTTCAGTGACCTTGAGGTGTCTTCTGTTCCTTATGGACGGACGCCCACTACCATCTAGTCTCACGACGTACTGTCTATGAGGTCGTTGCTCGACTATGATTCCCAGCCTGTCCCAGGCCTTGGTCATCTGGTTCTGAATCCTAACGTGAGTGCCTGGCTGTAAGGGCGTTAGCCTCCTGTCACTGCCGCTTTCGATTATCTTCTCATTTTTCTCTGCTACTTGAAGTTCTCTTTTTCTAATGGATTTTCTCCAATGTTGGTCTATCATATAGTTGAGTTTCGCAGTCGGTACACCATCCCGTAACTGTCTCCCAGTTGCCAGTTGCGCCGGAGATTTATTTATACCTCTTAAAGGCGTGTTCAGGTATTGTAGCATGGCCAATGATACCTTGTCGTTATCGAGGCTTCCAGTCCCACTGATACTTGTTCTAATTATCCTTTTCGCGGACTTAACCGCGGCCTCGGCTCTCCCATTTGACTGCGGATAGTGGGCCGATGATAAGCGTATGTCAACTCTCCATCTCCTGTAGAAGGTCATCATCTCTTCACTCACCAGGTTGGTGCCGCCGTCGGTAGACAATTGTTCGGGTGCTCCCCATCGAGTGAAGTAATGCCTAAGTTTTGTCATGACCTTTGCAGACGAGGTGCCATTGGGGAAGTGGGCTATTTCTAGCCAGCCTGTAAGCCTGTCACAATATGCCATATACATGCGTCCTTCGAGCTGAAACAGGTCCATGACAGTCTGTTGGAACGGATACTCTGGGGCAGGGGTCATTTTCATGACTTCGGCAGGAAGTGATGGTGCGTGGGCATCGCACGATGTACATCGTGAACGCTGATGCTGGAGGTCACCCTCGATGCCTGGCCAATAGACCGAATGTCTCGCTCTCCTCAACATTGTATCTAGGCCTTGATGTCCAGCATGGAGGTTGGCGGTTATCTGGTGACGGAGCCCTTCGGGAATGACAAGGCGGATGCAGTTGTCGTTGAAACAGTATGTGACCAGGTTACCAGATATAGAGAGACGTTCTCTGATACCGTAGAAGGGCCTCAAACATGCAATTTCTTGAGATTTCTTCGGGTTCCAATCCCCTGCATTCACTCGAGCGACTAGCAGCTGATATGCTGGGTCGTCAAGGGCTGCCTCTTCAACAGTTTTCTCGTCTATAGTGCACTGCTCCTGTAGGTTTTCTGCGATTGCTGACACCATGGCAATCGATAATTCTTCGTTGAAGCTCGCATCCTGTCCATCTGGCGTCGTCCTCAGGGTAGGAAAACGAGAGAGAAAGTCAGCAGCATGATTTCTCTTGCCTGGTAGATATTTAACGTTGAAATTATACAATAATGTTTTCTCCTTTAATCTAAACAGTCTGGGGTTGGTAATGTCGCCGAGACTCCTATTGCCTAGTAACTTGACTAAGGGGCGGTGGTCCGTGACAATGGTTAAGTTCGGGCAGCCCAATAAGAACAACCTTGCCTTTTTTAAGCACCAAGCCACTGCAAGGGCTTCCCCCTCCACAGCTGCATACCCAGACTCGGCGGGTGTGAGGAACCGACTGCCGCAAAGTGCTATTCTCCAACCATCTCTACAACAGAAGGGGGTTTCGACGGAGGTGCAACTGCAATATTGTTGGAGAATGACGAAGCCCACCCCCTCCTTACTCCAGTCAGTGACTGCAACAGTCGGCCGCAGCTTATCGTAGTAGGTGAGGCCGTCCTTGGCCAACTTGCAGACGATGTCTTGCACTTGACGAAACTTTTCCTGAAGGTACTCATCCCAATAAACCTGTTTGCCCGAGGGCTTCTTCAGCAGGTCTCTAAAGTGGGTCATGATGGGCGCCGTTGTCAGGAAGGGGGCCAGCTGATTGACAAAACCATACCATGACCTGATGTCGGATATTGTGGGCTTTTGGGGCATAGAAAAACGTTTTATGGCAGATAAATAATCTTCTGAAGGCTTGTAGGAGTCCCAACCGACGTCGAATCCGACAAATTCCACTTCTTTCTTGCAAAACTTGAATTTTTCTGGTTTCAAAGTGATGCCCTTGTATGCACAGACAGTAAGGAAGTCGTACACATGCCAAAAGGCGCTTTCTACGCTCGAATCGTACAGAAGTGTATCGTCCACACACTTAAACTTCCTGGGTACTTCTTCAATGGCATCATCGAAACGGCGTGTATATGCGTCGGAGGCAGAACAATGTCCCATTGGTGTCCTTCGGTATTGGTACCTACCCCAAGGTGTAATGAACGTGGTTAGGGGTATGCTCTCCTTGTCCAGTTCTACCTGGTGAAATCCCCAATAGGCGTCGGCCACAGTCTTGAATGAGCAAAGGGGAATGCTGGATACCATATCGAAGGGCGTAGGGGTATGGTGCGTCTCCCTTCTACAACTTGCATTAAGTTTTTGGTAGTCGACCGTACGTCTGGGTTGCCCCGTTTTCTTTGCCACGACCACCATACGTGAACACCATTCCGTGGGCTCTCCAGGGGGAGCTCTTTGTAGGACCCCTCTCTTGACGTCCTCCTCCAACTGGGCTTTCACCTCCTTTTCCCAGTGCTTAGGTACCGACGCAGGTGTGTGGCATGCGTAAGGAACTGCGTCAGGTAATAAGTGAATACGGTGGGGTTCCCCATCCATTACCGGGAGGGGTTCTCTCTCGGTGTTGAAAGTCGTACTTGAAAAATGGGCTAATAACCAGTTTTCTAATCTGGCAATATTCTCCTCACTAGGGGGAAACGGAATAGCCGACGGTCTCACGGGTTGATCAGTTGCTTCCGTTAATGTAAGGGTTGTACTAGCTGCTGCGGGGGCAGAGTCCGTGAAGGGAGCGTGGTTAGGAAACGTTTCTGGCACAAGACCAAGTTTCTTGCAAGCATCCAGGGATAAATAAAAATCAATGGAGGACTTTACGAAGTATACTTCCTGAGTTGTATGCCTCCCCTTGTATTCTATGGTGCAAGAGGTTGAACCTAAACACTTCAGATGCAGGTTGGCGAAGTCTCGCAATCCTCCCTTTAACCTCAGCTTAGCTGGTTTTATGTTCAACATCGCAAGAATAGCGGGTCCTGCAACACAAACCTGGGCACCAGTGTCCGGCACCGCTCGGACGCAGGACCACTCTCCCAAGTTGGCCAAGCATATATCAACACGAATAGTGGGTTGTGGGGAGGGCCCATTCCGCAACCTTGCCTCTGCCGCCACGACTACTGCAATCACTGCACCTGCTATGTCCGACTCCTCGGCCAGACCACTAACGTTATTCCTGATACTCCGCCCTCTGCAACACTTCTTCAGGTGACCGGTTTTACCGCACCCGTAACATGTCGTTCTTCTTGCAGGACATGAAGAATACCCAGGGCTATGACGAGTACCACAATTACCACAAAGACGCAATTGTACTTTTACAGAGGTACTCCTGTCACACTTAGCAAGGGCAGCTGCCACCTCCACCTCGTGTTCCTCCTCGAACCCACCGAGAGCAGCCGCTCTAGGGGAGCTGCTAAGCCATGCCCTATTACGAAGGGCGTCGTCACGGGCGCCCTCGAATGCACTGCACATGACTCTAAGGGAATCGATATCACGGATATTATTGCACGATTGAAACACTTGCCTTTTGAGCACTTTATCACTTAGGCCTACCATGAGCTTGCGCAAAAGCATATATTCGGATAAATCATGATTACAATTAGGGCATGAGAATGCACAATCAGTAGCCTTTTGCGTACACTTGATAAAATAATCATTAAAGGACTCACTAGGCTCTTGGGCCAAATCAAAAAACTCGAGCCACTGCACCGCTTGGTTAGAAGCTTTCACTACCATTTGCTTAACCGCATTAAATGCCCCTTCAGTAGACAGGGCACTCCACTGGGCGTCAGTATACCTAGAATCGAGGGCACGTTGCAATATCGGAACACAATGAAGCCTTATATGGTGAACTGCCTCGATAGGCTTCAACTTACACAGTTGCAACCAACACTCCATTGACCGTTTCCAAGACCTGAAGGCTGCAGGGGACACCTCAGCCTCGCACTTTTCCGGAGCTGCAGACGAAGGGATCCTTGGTTGGGGGACGTTGGTACCCCGGAGTGACAACGCTGTTATCTCGGCCTGAAGATTCTGGATGGCTTGTTGCTGGGTTTGCAGCACTTGGTGAGCCTGCAACACGGAAGCCGGCGACATCCTGACGCCGGTTCCAAAGGTTCCTGTTCTTGCAATCCTGCCCCTAGGGGATGCAAAAGAGGGTCGTCTCGATGGTGGTGCCATGCTGTGCCACGGTTATTACAGTAGGTCCTCTTAATATCCTACTCACTGCGCCATGTTAGATCTTAAACTAGGCAGGATCAAGAAATGACAGTCAGCGTTGTTTCTTATCTTCATTGCAACTGACGCTGCTGCATCATGCACAGCGGAAGGAAATACAGATAGCCCGTGACGTACACAATGACGTCACTTATGTGGGCGGAGCTTAGGCGCTGCAAGCAGCCTTATCTTACACTGATCTTACAAGAATTAATGCATATTTGTGGTGGAAATTCGGACTGAAGGGTCTTCGAAAGTGTATGAATATACAAAATGTCAGTGACCAGTAATCTTATGAAGATTTAATAAATAAATAGTAAAATAGACCATAGGAAGCTGAGGTTATGTTAAGCCATACTTTGGAATTCGCCTCTTGTAGTCCCTGTTCACTTTTTTTTTCATCTAATCACTTTTCTTTTAGATATGGAAAGTTTAGTTATGTTCTGATTGTTAGGCTAACCCATAATAAGGAAAATTAGTTTTTCGATTCACCCTCTAGTTTATTGTATCATATTTATCATTATCATTATCATCGCCTACGCCTATTGACGCAAAGGGCTCGGTTAGATATCGCCATTCACCTCTATCTTCGGTTTTTTAATCAATACTTCTCCATTCATCATCCCCTAATTTACGCTTCATACTCCTCAGCCATATAGACCTAGGTCTTCCAACTCTTCTAGTGCCTTGTGGAGCCCTTTTAAAAGTTTGGTGAACTAATCTCTCTTGTGGATGCTAAATGCATGCCCAAACCCTCTCCATGTACCCCTCATCATAATCTCATCCACATATGGCACTCGGGTAATCTCTCTTTTAGTTTCATTTCTAATCCTGTCCTGCCATTTTACTCCCAATATCCTTCGGAGGGTTTTGTTCTCAAATTTACAAAGTCTGTTGGATATTGTTTCATTGTCATACCCCGACTCCTGTTCATATTGTAACACTTTTAATTCTTTCTTTTGTTGCAGGATCTTGAGGAGTTCTTTGAAGCCTCAGGTGATGCGGGTGTCATATACTTCAGCTTAGGAAGCATTGTACGAGGCAAGGATATGCCATCCGTGTACAAGGTAAAAGCTATAGTCATGTATGACTTCTCAAAGACATAAATACAAGTGTAAATTGATCCTCAGGGATGTGCAAGAATACACAAGCAAATGCATAGTAAAATAGTAATATTGTTGAACTTTTGGGGTATTTACTCAATTCAAAAATAGCATTTTATTCAGATGTTTAAGAAAGGTCCTTTAACGGGTTTATCATTGTTGAAAAATTCTTTCTTCAATGGCAAACACAGTAGACTGGACCCTAAAAGAGCCAATATTTTCAAAATCAACTTCATACCTTTTTTTATCTAAATCTGTAATATTTAATTAAAAGTCATTGTTGAGAAATGCGGAATTATGATTATAATGCAAGCTTTCTATTTTCCATAATTATCTTTTTCATTATTATTATTATTATTATTATTATTATTATTATTATTATTATTATTATTATTATTATTATTATTATTATTATTATTAGCTAGGCTACAATCCTATCTGGAAAATCAGGATTTTATAAGGTCCAAGTGTTTAAACAAGGAAAATGACCCAGTGAGGAATGGAAATAAGAAAACAGGTAGAATAGAAGGTCTAAGTGCACCATCAAGCAAGAGAACTCTAACCTAAGACAGTAGAAGATCATAGTACAGAGGCTATGGCACTACCCAAAACTAAAGAACAATAGTTTGATTTAGGAGTCTCAACCCAGAAGAGCTGCTTACCCTAGCTAAAAAGACTCTTCTTAACATTCTGTAAAGTGATTAAGACTCAAGCAGAGATTTGGAGGTTAGTTGATCCAGATTGAGTCACTTATTTAATTCTTTGTGTCCAGGTTATGTTTCTGGAGGCTTTTAGAAGACTTCCACAGAGAGTTGTCTGGAAATACGAAGGCGATGATCTTGTTAACGATCTTCCTACTAATGTCATCATTAAGAAATGGTTGCCCCAGCAAGATATTCTTGGTAAGATGACATCCTCAACAATTGAGTTTCAAGAAAAGAAATAAAAAAAATTTACAACTACAGTTTTTTTTATACTTATAAAAGTAGAACAATTGGAAATTTAATCATCTTGTTTTATAAGTTATATAGCTTCGAAATACTTGCAAGTTGGTTGTAATGTAAAATTCAAATGGAACTGAGCAACACCAAGTAAAAATGAAACCCTTATTAACAAAAAACTCAATGTCTCTTGCAGGTCATCCCAAAACGCGCCTCTTCATATCCCACTGCGGAAACCTGGGCACTCAGGAGGCTAAGTACCATGGCGTGCCAGTACTGGCTGTCCCAGTGGCCTTTGACCAGTCGAGGAACGCAGCCCGCATGGCCAGGAAAGGTTTTGGGCTGGTGCTCAACTGGGAGGACATGTCCGCCGACGCAATATTTGACGCTGTCCAGACTCTACTCACTGATCCATCGTGAGTTTCGGAATCTTTTGTCATACTTATGATCTTATTTTTGATGTACAGATGAGAAAGTAAACAATATTTTGTTGATTATACTTCATCAGGGTATGAAAATGAAATTATTTAAGAATTTGTTACAGAATGTTCTCCTGCTCTTGTATGCTGTTTCTGTATTGTATGATGCTCTCTTAACATGTACGCATAATAGCTTGAGGGATTCTACTAACATGAAGCGAGTTGAGATCAAATAGTGAATGCCATTTGAGCTACTGAGGCATTAACTGTTTGCCATCTTCTCTTGAGAATTTGTTACAGAGCGCTGCCCTATACATGCATCCTCTGTCTGTACTGTAATTACGCTCTCTTAACATGAATACCTTTTAGTGTGAGGGATTCTTTTAAAGTGAAGCAGGTTGAGAGGGTTGGTGAATGCCATTTTAGTTACTGGGGCATTATGCGGAGCTATTTTCTATCTTTGCAGGTACGCCACAAGAATAAAACAGGTTTCAGAGGCCATAAAAGACCAGAAGGAGACCCCAGCGGAGAGAGCAGTCTGGTGGATTGAATACGTCATCAGGGCCCACGCACGGAACTCTTCTTCCCTTGAGTATGCGGGAAAGAGGCTTTATTTTCTCCAGTACATAATGATGGATGTTATTGTATTCTGGGTTGCAGTTTTAATACTATGGACGGTGGCCTTTTATTACATCTGTAAATGTGTTTACAGTTGCTGTATTGGCGGCAGAAGGGAGAAGATTGAAAAGAAGAAGAAAGTCGCCTGAGAATACAAATAAAGAAAGCCTTGATCAATCATCAAGTTTTCTATCTCACTCAAATTTTTTTACTAATACTTTGCATCGACCTTTACCTATATTTTGTTCTTTATATTCCATCTGAATGTCCATGCTACTAGTTTTAAAGCTAAAACATAAAAATAAACGTAAAAATCCCTAGACAAACCAACTGGTTTTCTTTAAAACTCTACAGGAAAAAATATTGAATGCAAGGTGTTAGGCCTATGTATTTATATCTAAATACCCTGAAGAAAATCAAATGAAAAGGCTTAAGAATTTGAAGTACTAAATTACATTTTTGTAATTTATGATCAGTGTCACATTGTGTAGGCTATTAATAATAATAGATGATGAGAGGCGGTGAATTAGACGATTTTTACATTGTAAGAGGATTTATTGTCGAAGTTAATTTTCACAATAAAAATGAGCATAAATCTTCTTCAAAGCCAGTTTTGAAACTTGGGAATACATAACAGAAGAAATACAAGTTTTTCGCTGACTTTCAAATGATTTGATCAGTTCAGTACAATAGTAATTAACTTGTAAATAATAGACACACACAGAGAGAGCAGACACTCGGGAGACAGTTATATGATTATGACAACTAAAAAGAAGTTATTGGACGTCTTGTGGCCTATCGACGCCCGCCATGGTTGAGGTAGGCTTACCATGGCAGGTAGGCCTATTGAGGGTTGCCCACTCACTCCTCAGACTTGAACGTAACTGGTCTTTGACTGCCCTACTCTGGGCTTCCCAAATATTCTTATTTCCCCTACATTGCTGGGGGGTCTGAGGGCTTGTCTCGCCTAGGGCTCGGCCAGACCAAGCGCGTTGAACGGCGAGGTTAGCGGCAAGAGGTTCCAGCTGAGAATTGAAACCTTAGGTATCTTATGTAGGTGACCAGATAGGAGGGGCGCGGCTTCCCATGCCTCCTATCTGGCCACCTACATAAGATACCTAAGGTTTCAATTCTCAGCTGGAACCTCTTGCCGCTAACCTCCCCGCTAGCCGCGCTTGGTCTGGCCGGGCCCCTAGGGATAGCAGTGGCAGGTGATGCAACCGCACCAGACTGATTCTCACTCCACGTCCCCTCTCCCTGTTGACATGGAAATAGATTCAATACACGTGTGCATTGGTCAGAAAATACCAAACAGTGAGGAAAGCGGCTCGAACTGCTTCCCACACTACCCATGGTTCGGGGAGACGAGGTCATAGGTCAGCAACAGCCGCCCTACGTCCTACGACTTAAAGTAACCCCATTGTTATTGTTATTTTCACTTTAATTTTCCTACATGTGACAATACCCCCTCCGCCAGACTCAAGACACGTCCTGAGCCTTATAAAACAAGTAGTAACTTTCAAGAAAATTAACAAAACAAAGTCCCACTGAAAAATTACTCTACTCTAAAGAAAGTCTCCACGATCCTTGGGAAACCTTGTTCACCTCCAAGGGTGAACAAGACTTATATTAAAAATCCATATGTAATAATTAACACATTCCACAGTAAATGGAAACTGAAAAATTATCAATAAAAATGAAACTCACATTTCAAACTTAGTTAAATGCTCATTTTCAATTAACACATGTCAAAAATAATAAAGGAAAATAAAAAAAGATTATTCAACACTCAACACTACACATGTCTGTATTTATGATATATGTACTTTATATATGTACATGTATGAATACTACATAATTTATTAAGGAAACATATCATAGAGGACAGTGACTGCAAAATATTATTTACAACTGATGCAACAGAAAGTAACCCTCATACTTTAAAATAATCAACTTGTCAAAATCCTATACTGTCCATTAGTGAATGCAGTCATCGTACAAAGATACTGAATGCCCTCATATTGTGTCAAGCCTACACTCTGGCTCATTCATTAGACTCAGACTGAAAGAGATTTAAGATAGAGTCCTGATAAACACAAATACACTACAGTCGTTATATTCGTAACCCAAAATGATAATTGCGAGCAAAAAAAAAAAAAAAAAAAAAAAAAAAAAAACTTGAATTACTTAAAAGAAAATTTTCACAAAAAAATAAAACTCTTGAATTACATAGTAGATAATTTTCACAAAAAAAAAAAAAAAAAACTCCTAGGTAAATCTACACATGTGCACATATCCTTAACATTCACTCTCCATAGATACTTTCGTATCCCTTGGGTATAACGGAATCCACTACAGTCATTATCAAATAATGACAACGATAGTTATTAAGTATGGCCATAATGTGCAAAGAAATCGCAAGAAAAGAACATCACCATCAAACATCATTAATCATAATGAAATAGTATCTAATATCTTCAAACATAATGAAAATTTATCTAGTATCTTTAAACATAATGAAACATTATTCAATATCTTTAAATATAATGAAAAATTATCTAATATCTTTAAATATAATGAAACATTATTCAATATCTTTCAACATAATGAAACATTATTCAATATCTTTAAACATAATGAAACATTATCTAGTATCTTTAAATATAATGAAACATTAGCTAATATCTTCAAACATAATGAAACATTATTCAATATCTTTAAACATAATGAAACATTATTCAATATCTTTAAACATAATGAAACATTATCTAATATCTTTAAATATAATGAAACATTAGCTAATATCTTCAAACATAATGAAACATTATTCAATATCTTTAAACATAATGAAACATTATTCAATATCTTTAAACATAATGAAACATTATCTAATATCTTTAAATATAATGAAACATTAGCTAATATCTTCAAACATAATGAAACATTATTCAATATCTTTAAACATAATGAAACATTAGCTAATATCTTCAAACATGATGAAACATCATCTAGTATCTTTAAATATAATGAAACATTATTCAATATCTTCAAACATAATGAAACATTATTCAATATCTTCAAACATAATGAAACATTATTCAATATCTTCAAACATAATGAAACATTATTCAATATCTTTAAACATAATGAAACATTATCTAATATCTTTAGATATAATGAAACATTATTCAATATCTTCAAACATAATAAAACATTATTCAATATCTTTAAACATAATGAAACATTATTCAATATCTTTAAATATAATGAAACATTATTCAATATCTTTAAATATAATGAAACATTATCTAATATCTTTAAATATAATGAAACATTATTCAATATCTTTAAACATAATGAAACATTATCTAATATCTTTAGATATAATGAAACATTATTCAATATCTTCAAACATAATAAAACATTATTCAATATCTTTAAACATAATGAAACATTATTCAATATCTTTAAATATAATGAAACATTATTCAATATCTTTAAATATAATGAAACATTATCTAATATCTTTAAATATAATGAAACATTATTCAATATCTTCAAACATAATGAAACATTATTCAATATCTTCAAACATAATGAAACATTATTCAATATCTTCAAACATAATGAAACATTATTCAATATCTTTAAACATAATGAAACATTATCTAATATCTTTAGATATAATGAAACATTATTCAATATCTTCAAACATAATAAAACATTATTCAATATCTTTAAACATAATGAAACATTATTCAATATCTTTAAATATAATGAAACATTATTCAATATCTTTAAACATAATGAAACATTATTCAATATCTTTAAATATAATGAAACATTATTCAGTATCTTCAAACATAGTGAAACATTATTCAATATCTTCAAACATAATGAAACATTATTCAATATCTTCAAACATAATGAAACATTATTCAATATCTTCAAACATAATGAAACATTATTCAATATCTTTAAACATAATGAAACATTATCTAATATCTTTAAATATAATGAAACATTATTCAATATCTTCAAACACAATGAAACATTATTCAATATCTTTAAACATAATGAAACATTATTCAATATATTTAAATATAATGAAACATTATTCAATATCTTCAAACAAAATGAAACATTATTCAATATCTTCAAACATAATGAAACATTATTCAATATCTTCAAACATAATGAAACATTATTCAATATCTTCAAACATAATGAAACATTATACAATATCTTCAAACATAATGAAACATTATTCAATATCTTCAAACAGGTGCATTGTAACTGGATGCTCATCATCATCAAACATTTAACCAACTGTATCGTACTAATAAAAAGTATCATAATCAAACAAAACTCTATTCCTCCATTACAACTACTCATTTGGGCACCAGCCACCCGTTGAGATACTACCACTAGAGAGTTACGGCATCTTTTGACTAGCCAGACGGTAATACATTGGATCCTTCTCTCTGGTTACGGTTCATTTTATCTTTGCCTACACATACACCGAATAGTCTGGTCTATTCTTTACATATTCTCCTCTGTCCTCATACACCTGACAACACAGATTACCAAACAATTCGTCTTCACCCAAGGTTAACTACTGCACTGTCACTGTTCAATGGCTACTTCCCTCTTGGTAAGGGTAGAAGAGACTCTTTAGTTATGGTAAGCAGCTCTTCTAGGAGAAGGACACTCCAAAATCAAACCATTGTTCTCTAGTCTTGGATAGTGCCATAACCTCTGTACCATGGCCTTCCACTGTCTTGGGTTAGAGTTCTCTTGCTTGAGGGTACATTCGGGCATAATATTCTATTTTATTTCTATTTCTCTTTTTTTTTTAAAGCTTATATAAAAATATATTTAGTTTGATGTTGTTACTGTTCTTAAAAGATTTTATTTTTCCTCTTTTCCTTTCCTCATAAGGCTATTTTCGCTGTTGGGGTCCCTGGGCTTATAGCATCCTGATTTTCCAACTAGGGTTGTAGCTTAGCAAATAATAATAATAATGATAATAATAAAAATAATGATAATAATAATAATAATAATAACTAATCAAGAAAAGAATATTGTAACTGAAACTTTAATCACTAGCAAAGAACTAATTCTTTCTTACTTAATTTTCCACAGAGCTGTCTCACAAAGTTCATACACAATCAGATATAAAGAAATAATTTATCGTTTGGTCATTCCCATCTTTTTTCTTTTATTCTGCGAATGTATTGCTCTCTCTCTCTCTCTCTCTCTCTCTCTCTCTCTCTCTCTCTCTCTCTCTCTCTCTCTCTCTCTCTCTCTCTCTCTCTCTCTCTCCAAACACTTACGCAAGCCAATTCAGCTGCCTCTCATCTTGCCCCAATCATCAAAATCTTTCGCAAAGGATGGCGTTTCCCATGCTAGGTTCTACCTTCTTTCATTCATCACTCGACGTTTTCATAATCCTTACACAATCTCGTACATTACTTAGCGAGTACAGAACTTATAACTAAACACATCAGAAAAAAAAAAAAACTTAAAAAAGATACCATGCAAAGAAAACGAACTGAAACTGAAAACGAAAACGATTTGAACTCAAAACCTTGATATTACGTCCTTGAATTATACACAAAACAAGGCATTACGATACAAACGAACTATGTAAAAGAAAAAAAAAAGAGACGATAACGTCGTACACACATTAATTAAGGACAGACTCCTTTGCTGTTTAGACTATAACCCATTTCTTTTAGCGAGGCATATTTGCACCGACTGCAGCGGTACCCTTTTAGCTCGGAAAAGTTTCCTGATCTCTGATTGGTTGGACAAAATAATTCTAACCAATCAGCGATCAGGAAACTTTTCCGAGCTAAAAGGGCACCGCTGCGAGTCGGTGCAAATCTGCCTCGCTAAAAGAAATGGACTATAGTCACTGAGACTTACATAAGTCTGAAAAGCAATTAACTAGCCTCTTAAATACTGCCATTAAACGGACATAAAGCCTATCAAAATACTCTGCTTTCTCTCATTGATTCACTAAATCACTTAATTACAATCAAAATCACCTTTCGCGTTATAATTTGACACAAGAATATGTCCTTTTTACTTCTTATCAGACATCAAATAATTAGTGAGGGACAAAGATATAACTACCCATAATTATTCTGTAAATCAAAGTTTCTTCTGTTAACATGATTCTCTTATTACTCAAAAAAATACGTTAACAAGTTAAGAGCATACTTCTGCTTAGGAAATCATTACATGAAACATTTACATTCGCTCGCTAAATGTATTTTGAAATTTCCCTCCTTTCTACAATCATCATCTATTTTCCTTATGGGTTGTAGCACAACGAATCAGAGATTATGTTTAATCAATCTTTTTGCAACCATTGGCGGGACTTGGAATGTTAGGCTGATGTAATCGTATGGCGTTGTTTACAAACTAAACTGTTCCGCTTTGTTCATTCAAAATGCTGTTAACGTGAGCGATTGTCCCAAAAAAACGAAACTAGGCATTTTGGTTTTCAACTTCTATTACAACTTTAATGACACGTGTTTTATACATTCTTACACATAATCCAAAACTTTACTTTATTCGTTATATATATATATATATATATATGTATGTATATATATATATATATATATACATATATATATATATATATATATGTATATATATATATATATATATACATACATATATATATATATATATATATGTGTGTGTATGTATATATATATATATATATATATACATTTTAATAATGCCACGATCTAATTATATTGAATCCGAGGCATCTTCTTTGAAAAGACAATTCGTAAGAAACTCATAGCTTAGAAAGTTGCAAACAATAACAGTGGGAAAATAAAAATAAATCGTCTAAAATTTAAAGTAAAGAAATATACTGCACAGCAAGATCAGGTGGTTGTGCAAAGATGTTAAATTATTTCAAATTGCCAAAATTGTTTACTTTTTATCCATTTTTTCGGAATTAAATTGTAAGAATCATTCTGTATCTTTTCCTGTATGTAAGTGTAGTTTGGAATTAGTGGGTCCTGAAATTAGATCACTGCCACGGGAAAGTTTTATTCTAATTCATTACTTTTTCTCCGTCTAATTTTTCTTAGCCCGATTATTCAGAGTCGTCTCCTTTTGGTGTATATAATCTCTTAATTTTTCTATGAGGATCATCAGCTGTAGATTGTAAGGAGAAACAAAGTGTGTATGTAGAGTGAGTACGTGCGTGAGAGAAAGAAGGATTGCGACTTAAATTAACCCCATTATTATTATTATTATTATTATTATTATTATTATTATTATTATTATTATTATTATTATTACTATTATTATTATTATTATTATTATTACTTGCTAAGCTACAACCCTAGTTGGAAAAGCAGGATGCTAAAAGCCCAGGAGCTCCAACAAAGAAAATAACTCAGTGAGGAAAGGAAACAAGGAAAAATAAAATATTGTAAGAACAGTAGCAACATTAAAATAAATATTTCCTATATAAACTTTAACAATACAAGAGGAAGAGAAATAAAATAGAAGTGTGCCCGAGTGTACCCTCAAGCAAGAGAAATATAACCCAAGACAGTGGAAGACCATAGTTCAGAGGCTATGGCACTACCCAAGACTAGAGAACAATGGTTTGATTTTGGAGTGTCCTTCTCCTAGAAGAGCTGCTTACCATAGCTAAAGAGTCTCTTTTACCCTTAGTAAGAGGAAAGTAGCCACTGAACAATTACTGTACAGTAGTTAACCCCTTGGGTGAAGAAGAATTGTTTGGTAATCTCAGTGTTGTCAGGTGAATGAGGACAGAGGAGAAGCTGAAAAGAATAGGCCAGACTGTTCGGTGTATGTGTATGCAAAAGGAAAATGACCCGTTACCAAAGAGAAAGATTCTATGTAATATTTTCTGGCCAGTCAAAGGACCCTATAACTTTCTAGTGGTAGTATCTCAACGGGTGGCTGGTGTCCAGGCCAACTTATTCTTATTTTCACTTTAATTTTCCTACATATGACATGTGTGAAATAATATATGCTGAGAGAGAGAGAGAGAGAGAGAGAGAGAGAGAGAGGACTGATTACTCGGACTCTCCTAGTTCCTCGGGTAGGAGGTAGGGAGTAATCATACCCTGGTAAGAGGTAGTTAGGAAAGGAGGAAGGGGTTGGAAGGTTTGAATGTGCGTGTGCATGCGTGTGTGTATATCTATCTGAATATTTAACCGTAACTTGATTGGTTGCATACGGTAATAATAATAAAATCTACGGGAAAAGTACTCCAGGTTTGGACTTACCAACTGGTTAGTCTGAGTCGGCCATCTTTGTTTGACCAAATAGATTAATAAATAGCATGTACTTTTTTATTCCAATATTACTGGATCAATATCGATAATAATCTTTCATGAAAAGTCTATCCCAACGAATTCACAACCTAATGACTTTTTCCAGTCCGTGGTTAACGAATGCAGGAAACCATGAATTAGCTGAAAAATACAAATAAAAAAGGAAGATGAAGATATTTCTGCTTCTTAAAGGAACGAAAGTTATATAAACCAGGAAAACAGAAGCAGACAGAGAGGTCCATAGCTTGGAAGTGGAGGGAAAAAAACCAACTGAAATCATTCAAAGGTCAAGGTCGGTAGGTTGACCTTAATGACATATTGCTTAGTTTAGTCTTAGTGACATTTTGGTGACCTTATTACTAAAGAAAGTGGGAATCTCTCTCTCTCTCTCTCTCTCTCTCTCATATATGTACACACACACACACACACACACACACATATATATATATATATATAACATATATATATATATATATATATGTATATATATATATATATATATACATATATATATATATATACATATATATATATATATATATGTATATATATATATATATATGTGTGTGTGTGTGTGTGTATACAGTATATATACATACATACATATATATATATTTATATATATATATATATATACAGTATATATACATATATACATATATATATACCTATATATATATATATATATATATGTATATATATATATGTATATATATATGTGTGTATACAGTGTATATATATATATATATATATGCATATATATATCCAGTATGTATATATATATATATATATATGTATATATATATATATATGTATATATACGTATATATATATATATATATATATGTATATATATATATATATATACATATATATATATATATATGTATATATACGTATATATATATATATATATGTATATATATATATATATATATACAACCACAACAAATACAGCCGTTTCTAGTCAACTGCAAAACAAAGCCTCACACAAATCATTTTATGTCTGTGATTTGCTCAGTTTCATCACTAAGCTGGCCACTGCGGATTGGTGACGGGGGAGATTTTCGTCTGATCGCTCACAGCAAACAAACCTGGTATGGGTGATCCTGACTAGTGCAGCTTTGACGATAACTTCATTTGATCCACCTCTCTTGATATGGTTCATTTTCCCTTTGCCCACCAACACACACACCAAAAAGTCTGGCCTATTCTTTACATATTCTCCTCTGTCCTCAACACTGAGATTACAAAACAATTCTTTTTTACACAAAGGCTTACTGTCACTGTACTGTAATATTTCAGTGGCTACTTTCTTCTTGGTAAGAGGGGAAAGTTGCTCTTCTAGAAGGACACTCCAAAATCAAACCATTGTTCTCTAGTCTGTGCAGTGCCATAGCCTCTGCACCATGGTCTTCCACTGTCTTGGGTTCGAGTTCTCTTGCTTGAGGGTACACTGGGGCACAATATTCTATCCTATTTCTCTTTCTTCTGTTTTGTTAAAGTTTTTATAGTTTTTATATGAGATATTTATTTCAATTTTGTTACTCTTAAGATATTTTATCTTTCCTTGTTTCCTTTCTTCACTGAGCTATTTTCCCTGTTGGAGCCCCTGAGCTTATAGCATCATGCTTTTCCAACCAGGGTTGTAACTTAGGCTAGTAATTAATTAAGTAAGTAAGTAATAATAATAATAATAATAATAATAATAATAATAATAATAATAATAATAATAATAATG
>NC_090756.1:80867847-80940347 GCF_036898095.1 Palaemon carinicauda
TTCTATCTTGGGAATATATATTCATTTGGAATTCATAGAGCCGTTGCTGGCATGGTTTCCGGCCCACAGGTGGGGGTTCGAATCTCCACCCGGCCAGAAGCTGTTACCATAAAATGAATTCCAAGTGGATATATATTCCCAAGATAGAATTCGGTATTAAATGCCATTCGTGGGTGACATTTACATCAACTTATATTTTCATCTTACTGGAATTTATCAAAATACATTTAATTCAGTTCTTATATCAATTTGCATGTATTGAAAGCATTTTTTTTTTTTTTTTTTACAAAAGGTAGAATTTTTTTTCTTCAGAACTTTAATACAGCATATCGTGTATACAAACCCTACAATTTCTTTTCTTTCTATACCTGTGTTTTTATTGTAATTTCAAGAAATGAATTAAAATCTAAATATTTTAAGCGAGAAAAATTATTGCCAATAAATTTTGCATATAGTGTGTCATTACAAAGAAAAAAAAACTCCTTAGGCACCACTATAGTAATGTATATATAGTAATAGGCAACCAAGGATACAATCAGTAGTTGTAAGAATACTTGACAGGAGCTTGAGAAAACACTATCTTTGTTCAAGTTCCCGGTATTTTCAAAAAAAAAAAAAAAAAAAAAAAAATCTTCTGTCCCAATAATATCCGATTTCATGATATTTTGGCCTAAAAAATACTGGACTATTAAGAATAATAGAATGACTCTCTAGAGATTGTAAAAGAAACAGAGGAAGGAAGAGAAGACGATGGATCGACAAACTAAGGAAGTTTGCAGGTGGGGACTGACACACAAACACCATAAGCACACGCAAGGAGAAGGACACGTATCAGGCCTTCGTTCTGAAGTGGGCTGGTAACGACTGATGATGATGATATTGATAGATAGACATCACACACGGATATTCATTATTAGTGGATCCCCCTTTCTTTTAATACCATCTGTAACCATTCTCGTGTCTACACGATTAGTTGGTCGCACAATATGTAGCAATTATTTCAGCTATTTTTGGAAGTCTTGTTCTGATAACTTGATGAGTTATTGTACGTATTTTATTCTCAATTTTTGTTTTTCAAGGCAGCCAGTGTTATAGTATAGGAGTGATCCTTTCTTTGGGTGGGACACCTTTTATCTTAGTCCTGCTCCTCTGTTTATTATATTTTGAAGTTTTGCAAGTACAACTTTTGGTAGATTGTGGTAGATGGAGTAACATTAGTCAATCATGGTAATAACACAGTATATCACAAGTTTCTTTACAGCCTGTTTATCCAGGTACTTCCTTATAGAAGTAATGTTTCTAAGACGACAGTCAGCAGTTTTCTTACTACACTTTTTTTATTGGGGGGGGGGGGGCATTGAAAGACAAATTAAAGTTAAGATATACTCCTAGATCATAAACTTTACTAGATATCAGGACAGAGTTGCTAATTAGGTTCATTTTAATATCACCTAAGTTTAGACTGTTTTTTTCTTTCCGTCCACCATAAACTCGGTTTTATTTTTTATCTAATTTTAGTTGTTTGATTGGCATCCATTTCCTAACACTGCACTGGTAAGAATTTGGTTTAGAGTTCCAGTAGTGTCGTCTATATTATTTATGGAGAATTGAAATTATGTATTATCTGTAAATAGTTTGAACTTTCCTCCATGCCTTTGTAGTACTTTTGGTAGACCAATATTATAGATACAGAATAAGATTGGGTCTAATTCACTCCCTTGAGGTACCCATTTATCTAATGGTTGATATGATGAAAAATAGCTTCCAATTTACACACCGTAGTTTCTGTCAACCAAATAGTGTTTCATGTATTCAAAAGTTTGATCTCTAATACTGATCGACCGTAGATAATTTGGTAGCAGTTCACACACAACTGTATCAAAAGCAGATGTCAGGATGCCTGAAAACTTTAAATCAATCAATCAATCATTTGTATCAAAAGCAGCAACTAAGATCAAATAATATTAAAATGCCACATTTGTTTTCCTCCATCATTACCAGCAGAGCAAGAAGAAGAAGTTACAGCAAAACATCAACAAACGTTCTCCGAATGTCGGCTTGCTGCTTGCTTGTTGTCTTACGTCTTACCAACCGTTGTCATCTTAAAAATCATTAGTTGATGAAATAGATAATATATTTTGGAGATTGAGTTGTGGGGAGCCTCTTCAAGATGTCCATAGAGATAGAATCAGCGGAGTAAGTAACCCAGTGTAGTCTGTACGGAAATCCCTAGCTTGAGGATACACTCAGGCACACTTCTTTATGCTTTCTTCTCCTCTTGTTTTGTTAAAGTTTTTATAGTTTATTAAGGAAATATTTATTTTAATGTTGTTACTGTTCTTAGAATATTCTATTTTACCTTGTTTCCTTTCCTCACACTAGGCTATTTTCCCTGTTGGAGCCCCTGGGCTTATAGCATCCTGCTTTTTCAACTAGGGTTGTGGCCTAGCAAGTAATAATAATAATAATGATACAAGTCGAGACAATCATATTTTGGGATGTGTGTAGGATGGCGGCCAACTGCATGTATGATAGCGGCCGCCTTATTTTCAACTTTATCGGAAACTTGTATAGAATATTAACTGTTCAGAATGTTATAAATATCCAGGGTAAGTACTTACTATACCGATATACAAAGATTTTGAAAACCATCTAATTCGACGTGAAATTTATAAGTCGAACGAGCTCTGTACCTTGCCACGCAGTTTCTCGCTCCCATAGTTCCTAGAATTCCCTATAGATGACGTTCTGATCGAATCAACAGCGCCATAGCGGCGGAATTCTGAATTATTAATCGTCCGCGGCAATTTGAAACGACCCAATGGGACCCCACTTGACCTGGGGATTAACTAGGATTAACTTTTTCACCCAATCATAACTCATTTTTTCTAAAATTCAAATACGGAAACGGGAGCACCCATCGAGGGTCGGAAATGCTCATTCTTTACCAACGCGGCGCGATGGCAACTAACCAGTGTGTAGATACTTGTGAATCTTTTTTCAATTCAGTCAATCCTAGTATGTTGAGGATTATGAACTTTACAACAAGTGCTGAGTTTACAAAATATTTATATAAAATGGGACTTTTAGGCGACTTTTCCGGCATTTGTGCAAAATGTCATATCGGTGAAATGCGCTACAAGTATGATGGAAAATCGGCGAATAGTGGAAAAGCTAAGTTTTTTTGGCGTTGTTCATATAGTTATTGCCGAAAGAAGATCGCCCCTAACCACGGTAGCTTTTTTTCACGATCAAAGCTACCGTACGAAGATATGTTTGTTATATTAGCAAGTTTTATTTATGGTTTTTCTCAGAACCAGATTCTCCCTATGTACAAAAAGTTTGCCTCTCACACACTAGTTGATTGGTACAACTTCTGTCGCGACGTGTGTGCGGACATCTTAGTGATGGACAGTAAAAAAATTGGCGGACCAGGACATATCGTCGAGATAGACGAGAGTAAATTCGGAAAAAGAAAATATAACGTTGGCAGCAAGGTCGATGGCAAATGGGTGTTCGGCGGGATTGACTGGGAAACACGTGAGACTTTTTTCAGGGTTGTCGAGGATCGTTCGGAAAAGACATTGCTCCCGATATTATTAGAGTGCGTCCATCCCGAAACTACAATAATTTCGGACTGTTGGAAGGCCTATAATAATATCAAGGATCAATTTCTTCAACACAAAACTGTTAATCATAGCATTAACTTTGTGAGTCCAAAAGATCCCAGTGTGCACACCAATACAATCGAATCACAGTGGCGAGTACTAAAAAGATCTGTTCTACCGAAATTCGGTACCCAGAAACATTTATACGAAAGCTACTTTGCGATGTATATAATTCAAAAACGTTATTTGGTCGGTAAGGGGTGTAGACTGAAGGCATTCCTGGAATTAGTTAAACGTGTTTATCCGCTCAATACCCACGATTCTGATTCCGAAAGTCCTGGTCCGTCCCAACACCCGTCCCCTCCACAAAAAAAGGTGTCCCATCACCGTACATCTCCTAAAAGTGCCCCTCCAACGTGCCCTCCCCAAAAGAAGAAGAAGTTGTCTCTCGGCAGAAAGCCAATACCAGTTGAAGACTCGGACTTCAGTGACTTTGAATAAGTAGGGGGCCGTTGTAGAGGTTACGAATAAACCCGCAAGCTGAACAGGAAATAATGTAAGTACAACCCTCTCCGTTTCTGGTTTGTGTGATCGCGGCCACATGTATGCATGATGTCGGCCGATTAAGAATAGGCAAGTGTAAGGGGGGTCGCAGGGGGGCGGTAGCCCCCCCGTTTAGGTGTTTAAGAATAATTATACGGCTATGTATGGGGGGTCGCAGGGGGGCGTTAGCCCCCCCGTTAAGGAGAGACACGTGTTGTAGGTAAGGTTAGGTGGGCCCATTCAGGTTAGGCAGTGTTCTATTCTAGAGTTTTGGCAGAACATTCTGTTGTAGAACAACGGCCACGTCTTACGAAGGGTTAGAAAACAGGAAGAAATTCCCGTTTTCTATGTCCGCGGGAGGACCTGGCCGCTGATCTACAAAGGCTCCCATATTTTTGCTATAGACTATAGTTTGATATTAAGAATTGGGACTTTAAGTATTTGAAGTTTTACCCTGGTTGGTTTAGGTTACGGTCCCAATGACATTTCTCATTTTAAGGTTCCCTCACAGGGAAACCCTACGTCTTACAGGACATGCAAGACATCTGAAAGACTAAACACAGTATTAAGGTTTTCAAGAAGTACGGAAGAATTATTGTTTTCTGAATGCTTCGATAACGTGGATCTGACAATAAATCCGGAATAACGTGTAATACTTTAAATACTTAAGAATGTGTACGACAATCAGATCTGGTAGGTAAATATTTACTGTATCACAACATTCCCCATGATGAATAGATATTTTCTGGTGTAATTACAGGACCCGATGCGAGTAATTTAGGGAGGAATCCATATTTTTCAAATTATAGACATTTCAAAACTACAGAATTTTTAGAGTATCTGAAAAATCATATTTTAAAAGGGAAATAAACATAAGAACACTAGGTAACCTGAGGTTCCTAACCTAGGCGCCATATCTTCACTCTATATACCTACTGTGGATCATTATCCTATATACCTACTGTTGGATGCTATGCCTTCCAGCTTTTCACTTTAGTCTTGTCAGATTTTCGGTGATCAATCTACTTTACTTCTTTGAGGGCTGCTTTTTTGGTCTTATACTGCAGGGGAACCCCACTCTCTGCAGGACCTTTACAGTTATTTTATTATATGAATTCCATGCCATTCAGCATTTCACATAGCGTATTGTGTGTTTATTGTTAAATCTACTCTATAGAATCACTTAAGATAACAAGAAAGTCTTCAGTTTCCTCTTGAAAGCCTTAATATCTTCAGTCTTTTGGATGTCTAATGGGAGCATATGCTATATTCTTGGGGTCGTATATTTGAATGCTAAGCGCTAGAACATACAGTAGACATATATCTTGGTTCCAATAATTTGAGATAGTAACTATTCTTGTGTCAACACGATTTGTTGGCTGCACAATACACATTCTCTAGATGTTTTGGACGTTTGGTTCTGATAACTTGATGGGTTATTGTACATATTTTCAACTTGGTTCTTGCTTTAATAGGCAGCCAATGTAAATCAATTAGTATAGGAATGATCCTTTCTTTGGGTGGAACACCTTTCTTCAGTCTTGCTGCTCTGTTTTATTATTTGATCCGTAACTGGAATACAAACCTACACTATTTATTTAGGGGTATTACTTTCGGCAAAGCTGAAATGACGAGCCATTGAAATTTAGCAAGGGTTAACTACCCATATCACTATTTAGTGGGGATGGGGGGGAAGCTTGCTACTGCTTCCACTCACACATCGGTGATTTAGCTCTCTTTGCCTTTGGCTTGGATGGTGTACGGTTGTTGCCATTATTCATCCTTCGCCGTTATTATTGGACTGCCATTAATTCTTTTGTCCTTTCTTTTTGTGTTAGGACATATTGACTTCTGCAACCATGCACACTTGCCCTGGACTTGATGGTCGGCCTTGTGTAACCTCCTTTTGTTCCGTAACTGAAATACAAACCACGCTATTTACATGGGGTAATTACTTCGGCGTAGCTGAATGACGAGCCATAAAGTTTTAACGAGGGTTTCCTACCCCACCACTAGTTAGCGGGGGGGGGGGGGGGGGGGTAGGGAGGGGTAGCTAGCTACCCCTCCCCCCTCACACACACTGGTGATTAACTCACTTTACTTTTGGCTCGGAGAGACGACAGACCTGTCAGCTCTCTGTTGACTGCCATAATCTTGTTTGCTTTTTCTTTTCAGTGTGTGTGTGAAGTTGGCCTCTATTACTCGTTATGCGTACGTGCCCTGGACTTCCCGGCCGCCCTTGTGGGACCTTTATGTCGGCCGTGGACACGGATCCTCACTCCTTATGCCCTCAGTGTAGGGGCCATCGGTGTGATAGGTCTAACTTGTGCATTGAGTGTAGGGAGTGGTCTACCTACCAGTGGGAGAGGTTTGCCCGGCGACGTAAGAAGAAGGCTAAGAGGGATCTTTCTCTTTCCGAGGCTTCTCGGAAGAGAGAAAATCCCAGGTCTTCTTCTTCCGCCGCCCTTTCCTCCTCCGAAGCTCCCGCTCGAGCGGCCTCTTGGCGAGTGGTAGCGTGGACCGTAACGTTGTTTATGTCATTAACCGATCCCGTGCTGAGGGAGAGGTCGTTGCCTCCCATAGCGAGGCGGCTGCCCCTTCCCCCTCGGAGGAGGTAGTTGTTTCTAATAATGATCTTTTTCAGCTTTGGGCTTCCTTGGGGCTGCAGGGTTCGCCCTCCAAGGAAGTCCTGTTTGAGATGATCAAACGAGGTGCGGCCGCCGAACAATCGTCAACTTCAGCGGAGATAGATCCTCTGTCTGTGGTTGACGTTGTTGTGTCGGAAACATCCCATGGGTCTGGCCAAATGCCCGTTCCTGTGGCTGCGGTAGCGGAAGGCTCTGTCTCCCCCTCCGTACATACTTCGAGGGAGGAGCTTAGTCCCACGGTCTCTCCTTCCGGTGAAACTCCCTCTCGGGGGAGTTCTCTGGTAGAGACTCCTCTTCGGAGGCCCATTGATGGTCAGCTTGCTGATCCCACGGCCCCTCGTGGGCGTATAAGGCGGAAGGCTCGTCCTCCCCTTCGCCGTAGAGGCCTTCCTTCCCCCTTTAAAGGGGGTAGGAGGCGCCTCTTCGGCTCGTCGTCACCACAGTCCTCTGCGGAAGAGACGACTCGCCGCTCTCCTGTCCTGCCAGCTACCAACCTAGACCTTTCCGGGGATCGTTCGCGATCCCCTTCGGAGGATGGTCGTCTTTCGGGACAAGGTGACCTGTCACCCAGACCTTCTACATCCAAAGCTGCTGACGCGCTTTACGCGCCACCTGAGACTGCCTCTGCGCAATCTCCAGGCCCTTCGGGGCCTCAGGGACTTGAGTGCGAAACTGCGCCTCTCGACCCTAAGCGTAAGGCCCCGACTGCGCACCCGCCTGCTGTTGCTCCTGTTGTTCCTGACATAGCGCCTCGGCGCTCACCCTTAGGCGTTCGCGCCGCTGTTCCTGTTACGCGCCAGGGTTCCCCTGTGCGCCCACGCCTTTCGGCGCCCCGTCGCCCTCCAGCAGTTTCTGAAGTAGCGCGCAAGCGCCCAGTTGCGCAGACGCGCCCTGCTCCTGATATAACGCCGCCGCGCTCACATGCGCACACACGGCCAGTTCCTGATATGGCGCCTACGCGTCCACCGATGCCCCAGCGGCCTCCTGCGCCCACGCGCCCCTCAGTTCCTGTTTTATCGCGTGCGGTCCAGGAGGTTCCTGAGTTGGCGCACAGGCGCCCTCAGGTTCCTGCGGACTCGTTGCGCTCCTCGGGGTATAAACGCGACACGCGTCCACGCGCAATTCCAGTTCCAGCGCTCACGCGCACTCCAACGCGCCCACGTGTCGCCTTGGACCCATCACGCCCACCTAGGGAGATTCGCGATACACGTCCGCGCGCAGTTCTTGCACCAGCGCCCACGCGCTCTCCAACGCGACCACGCGTCGCGGTGACTCAGCGCGTTGCCTCAGAGGTTTCCAAGTCAGCGCACGGGCGCTCATGGCCGCCTCTGGGACCGCACAAGTCTGCTACAAACACGATCGCGCACGACGCTCCACTATCGCGCCCTGTTCCTGCTACACGCCCCGTTCCTGTATTTAAGACAACTATGGTTGCCCAACTAACTCCAGAGCGCCCTCACGCGGCTCGCGCCGCGCGGCCTCCGCAGCAGGGCAGCCCGGTGAGACCAAACCCTGATGTGCGCTATGCGCGCCCACGATCGCCAGCGCTACTAGCGCGCCCACAGGCGAGTAGGCCGGTCCTTGCAGACCGGCGCCAAACCTCTCGCGACCCGGCTCCAGCGCTAACGCGCTCTCTGCCAGTTCTTCCGGACACGCGCTCAGGCGCCCCCGTTATCTCGCGCCAGGTCGCTGCGCGCCCGCGCATTCTGCCTCCTCCTGTTCCAGCTCCTGATCGCCGCACGCCTACACCATCGCCTACGTTCTCTCGCGACCATGTTCCCGCTCAAGCTGCTGCGCGCCCACGCGTCCGCTCTGTCGCCAGCTCGCCATCTCTCCTGATCATCTACCTGCGCGCCATCGCGCCTGCCCCCTCTGGGTGCGCGCGATTTTCCAGCATTGCGCCATCCATCCACGCGCGACCCTGATCTGGGCCCGATACACGACCCCCAGCGCGATCGCCGAGAGGCGGACTCTTCCTTGTTGCGCTCCCCTCCCCGCAAGCGCAGATCAGCGTGCTCGTCAGAGGGGTAGCGCTCCCCGGACAGGTCTAGGGATTCTTCTCTTTCAGCCCTGCAGGCGAACCCTCGTTTGTCGACTCCTCCTAGGGATCCCTCGATCCCCTTCCCTCCTGAGAGAGTGTCAGACAGCAGCCCTGGTTCGGCACCATACTCAGAGCTCTCGTGCAGGCAATTAAACCAGCCCTCTCTGATTCGGGTCGCAAGCCAGGGGCAGCTTCCTCCCCCCTGAAGAGGAAGAGAGGAGTCTCTCGTGGATCCTCCTCCGAGGCCTATTCTGTCCCCGCGCAGATCCTTACGCAAGGCTCCTACTCCCCCTCAGACCTTCTCGGCCTTTCCTGCGGAGGAGGATTATCCCTCCCCAGGAGAGTCGGTCGAGCAGGAATACTCCCCCATCGCACCAATGGAGGAGGTCCCTCCTCTTCCCGAGAGGTCTCCTCGTCCTGAGGTGGAGAAGGACCTGCCTTCTTCGCTTCTCGAGTCCTGTATCCCGCCCAGAAGGGAGCCTAAGGACTCTAAGACGATTCCCAAATCGTCAGCTAGGATCAGGCAGGAACAGTCTAGAGCCGTCGAGGATGCCCACGTGTCCCCCCAGGAAGAGCCCCTGGGGACGGGAGACTTCGCTGCAAGTCCGTCAGGAGGAGAGCACCAGGAGTCAGAACATGCGTTCTGGCAAGTCCTATCCCTCATGAGGAACCTTAATGGGATCCCAGACCCTGAGGTCCCACCTCGTGAAGGGAAGGACACGGTTCTGGATCGCGTCTGTGGCACTCAGAAACCCTCTAGGGCCAGTGCAGCTTTTCCCTGGTCCCAAGGGATGAAGAGTGCCAGGGACAAGATTGAGGGCCAGCTCGCTGAGCTTGCCTCCTCCAGTAGATCGAGTGCCGGGAATAAGTTCCTCCCGCCTCCTCGAGTCCATCAGAGGAGGTACTTTGAGATCCTCGAGGAGTCTTTGCTGAGTCTTCCCTTGCATCACTCCGTGGAAGAACTCACAGGGGGAGTCCCTCTTGAGAGACTCTCCAACCGGCACGTGTCCTTCTCAGCCACTGAGATCCAGAGCCAGGAGAAGGTCATCAAGTGCACCATGCAGGTGACTTCATGGCTCGACATCTGGCTGGGGTCTCTGGGCATCCTGGTGCGGTCCGAGGACCTCTCCAAAGAAAGCACCAGGAAGGCGCTGGAAACCTTTCTTCTCTCGGGCACACGGACCATTGAGTTTCTGTCCCACCAAGTCTCGAGCTTGTGGGCCAACACGATCCTCAAGCGCTGGGACGCTGTGGCCGAGAGGTTCCACCATAAGGTTCCCAGTGCGGAGTCTAGCAGACACTCACTGCCGAGAGGTGGTGGAAATCCAACCAGGATTCCCTCATCCATAGGGCCCTGACATCGAGGCCCTACAAGCCTCCTGCAGCCTAGCAGCCCCGTCTTGCCAAGGACACAAAGAAGACGACTGTCGCAGCGAAGCCCAAGGTGTCTAAGCCCTTTCCTGCCAAGAGCAGGAGGGGCAAGAAGTCCTCCAGGGGAGGCAAAAACCCTAGAGGTACCAGCCGAGGCCGGAAGTGCTATTGGCAATCCCCCTGCATGTCCACCAGTGGGGGGATGCCTTCAGAGTTGTGCAGCAAGGTGGCAGCAACTCGGGGCGGATGCCTGGACGATCTCCGTGATCTCTCTAGGGTATTGCGTCCTGTTCACAGTATCTCTACCTCCCCTGACAGCGAATCCAGTGTCGTTGAGATCTTTTGCCATGGGATCAGCGAAGGGGCAGGCCCTCCGGGCCGAAGTCCAGACCTTGTTGGAGAAGGATGCTCTCCAGGAGGTCGTGGACGGGTCACCAGGCTTCTACAGTCAACTCTTTCTTGTGAGAAAGGTGTCTGGAGGTTGGAGACCAGTCATTGACCTCTCGACCCTGAACGGGTTTGTCAAGCAGACTCCGTTCAGCATGGAGACGGCAGAAACGGTCAGGCTTGCAGTGAGACCACGAGACTTCATGTGCACACTGGACCTGAAGGACGCGTACTTCCAGATCCCAATCCATCCGTCTTCTAGGAAGTACCTGAGATTTTGCCTAGACAACAAGATCTACCAGTTCAAGGTGCTGTGTTTCGGTCTCTCCACAGCTCCTCAAGTGTTCACCAGAGTCTTCACCATCATCTCTTCATGGGCTCACAGGATCGGCATCCGTCTCCTCTGTTATCTGGACGACTGGCTGATCCTAGCAGACTCGGCGGCATCCCTTCTTCGCCACCGAGACAGGCTCCTCGAAGTTTGCCAAGATCTGGGGATAGTGGTAAACCTCGAGAAATCCTCTCTGCAGCCCTCTCAGAAACTGATATATCTAGGAATGGTCATAGACACCAATCTCCACAAAGCCTTCCCATCAGACGAAAGGATAGCAAGGCTGAGGAGGGTTGCGAAACCTTTCCTCAATCGAGAAGAACTCCCAGCCCAATCGTGGCTTCGTCTCCTCGGCACCTCTCCTCCCTGACCCGTCTCGTTCCCAACAGTCGCCTCAGAATGAGATCCCTTCAGTGGCGACAAGTCTCGGTGGAGTCAAGGACTCGATTCCCCGGACATCCTGATCCCCATGGGATCTGCGGAACGAGCAGACCCCGGGTGGTGGGTGGCAGACGAGAACCTATGAAAGGGAGTGGATCTTCTCGTCCCTTCCCGGGATTTGATGCTGTTTTCGGACGCATCAAACAAAGGGTGGGGGGCCCACGTTCTGAACCACAGGACCTCAGGCCTGTGGTCAGAATCAGAAAAGTACCTTCACATAAACCTGCTAGAGATGAAGACCGTATTCCTGGCTTTTCAGAAGTTCCACCAAGTCCTGGCGGGCCACTCGGTGGTGGTGATGAGCGACAACACCACGGTCATGGCTTATATCAACAAGCAGGGAGGTACCTTTTCGGAACAGCTATCCCATCTTGCAGTAGAGATCCTGAGATGGTCCAAAGTCCACTCGATATCACTAGCGGCTCGCTTCATTCCAGGCAAGAGGAATGTGTTCGCCGACAGTCTGAGCAGAGCGACGCAGATAGTGAGTACCGATTGGTCTTTGGATCCTCAGATAGCCAACAAAGTCCTGACTTTGTGGGGTTCCCTGACGGTGGACCTGTTCGCTACGGCGTTGAACATCAAGCTCCCGCTGTACTACTCCCCAGTCCCGGACCCCAAGGCCCTCTGGCAAGATGCCTTCCAACAACGGTGGAACAACGTCGATGTGTACGGCTTTCCCCCGTTCTGTCTGATGATGAGGGTACTCAACAAGACCAGAACATCGGTCAATCTCTCGATGACCTTGATAGCTCCGCTATGTCATCATGCAGAGTGGTTCCTGGATCTTCTGCAGCTCCTCACGGAGATCCCGAGGGAGCTCCCTCCACGCCGCGAGCTACTCAAACAACCACACTCCAACATCTTCCACAAAGCCGTAGCTTCGCTTCGGCTTCACGCCTGGAGACTATCCAGCATCTCCTCACAGAGAGAGGATTTTCGCAACAAGTTGCGGAAAGGATGTCTGGCCACCTGCGCAGGTCATCCGCAGGAGTCTACCAGGCGAAGTGGCGAGTTTTCTGTGGTTGGTGCCGAGGAAGGGGTATCTCTCCCCTCGATGCCACTTTACCAGCAATAGCGGAGTTCCTTGTGTATCTGAGGGAAGAAATGCGCCTTTCAGTCTCGGCAGTGAAAGGCTATCGCTCAGCCTTAAGTCTTGCCTTCAGGCTCAAAGGAATGGACATTTCCTCCTCTTCTCATACGGAGTTACGAACTTACCTGCCCTCAGTCGGAAGTGAGACCTCCTCCTTGGAATGTGGTTCGAGTTCTCAGGTCTCTTAAGAGACTTCCCTACGAACCATTACGCCAGGCTTCTGATCGCCACCTTACCTGGAAGACGGTGTTCCTGCTAGCCTTGGCATCGGCCAAGCGAGTCAGCAAACTTCATGGTCTCTCATACGACGTCGCCCATTCAAGGGGTTGGGGGGAGGTAGCGTTCAGCTTCGTCCCTGAGTTTGTGGCTAAGACTCAGAACCCGGGAGTGCCGGACCCTAGGTTCGACTCCTTCCAGGTTTCGAGTCTTCGTTCTGTAACAGATGACCCAGACCTTCTCCTACTGTGCCCAGTCAGGAGTCTGAGGTTGTATCTTAAAAGAACAGCTGCAGTCCGCCCCCAGGTGCGAGCTTTGTTCGTGAGCACCGGGGAAACGAAGAGGAGGGTCACCAGGAATACCATCTCAGCCTGGATTCGCAAGGTAATCCATCTGGCCTTGAGTTCTGACCCTCCTCCGTCACGTCGCCCTAGGGCGCATGATGTCAGGGGCGTGGCTACGTCCATGGCCTTCAAAAAGAACTTTTCGGGGACGCAGGTCCTGCAAGCTGGGGTGTGGAAGCGTCAGACCACCTTCACGGCCCACTACCTGCAAGACGTGACACACAGGAGGCTCGATACGTTCTCTATCGCCCCTGTGGTGGCTGCACAACAGCGGGTCTAACCTCAGGCTCCTAATTGGACAAGTACCAGAAGGTTGAGGGCATTGTTACCCTTTTCTTTTCTTCATCCTCTCCTCCCTTGGAGAGAAACAGCATCCTGGATCCTTTGCACAGCTGACCTCGAACCTTTGCAGGTAAGCCATGTTCCCTTTTGTTTCTAGTATTAAGTTGTAATACAGTGAACCCTCGCTACTTCGCGGTTCGACAATCGCGGATTCACCACTTCGCGGGGTTTTTCCATAACCCATATATATATACATATCGCGGATTTTCCGGAAATTTCGAAAATACCGCAATATCTGAAGACCCCAAATACGATATTTCGTTACCTGTAATTCCATTAATATTGTAATTAGTAATATCTGCTCTTACTGATTGTTCATTGCATTACATATGACATATAATTAAGCACAGAAAGAAATAAAACACGAAAAGAGAATGTGATCATACGATAATTCAGTACTGTATACAGTACGTAGTAAAATTAAATCGAACATGAAACGCAAATCAGATGCAGTCATACCATATTAGAATGGTGTGTACTGTAATGGATATGCTTCTTTTCCATGAATCTTTTGTATGTATACGTACGTAGTACTGCATCCAATAATATTCTTTGTTGCAAAAATCACATTTCGAATAAGCGTACGAGAGAGAGAGAGAGAGAGAGAGAGAGAGAGAGAGAGAGAGAGAGAGAGAGAGAGAGAGAGAGAGAGAGAGAGAGAGAGGCGTAAAATAGCGTACGTAAAGCTGTATTATTATTATTGTTATTATTATTATTATTGTTGTTGTTGTTAATAAAATTATTATTGTTATTATTATCATTATTATTATTATTATTACTGTACAGTATTATTATCATTATTTATTATTATTACGGTATTGTACTTAATCTACGTACGTTCAGTATGCGCGGGGCATCTTCTATGAGTAGGTAACCAACGCATCATAGTACTGTAAGACGGGTTGTGATTGGTTCAAGCGCTGATAGATGACGAATCAGAAGTTTTGTAATCTAGCCTCTGATTGGTGTTTTGACCGCTTCTCCAACCCGCAGCATCTCTTTCCGCGGTCGCTTTGTCTCCCGCTGTATCGCTGTGTTGACGTTGTTAATTGTGAACTTTAATCTGTGCTGTGCGTGACTGTTTTAAGTTGAACTTTTTGTTGAACTTTCTGTTAAACCCTACTGTACAATGCCTCCCAAGCCTTCTGCTTCTACTAAGGCTGGTAGTGAGCCTAAACAGCACCGAAAGATGATGACGATTGCTGAGAAGGTGACGCTTCTCGATACTATGTTAAAAGACAGTAGAAGTTACGCGGCCGCAGACCTCGAAGACCTGACGAAATCGGGCAGTGAAGACAGTGAAACACAGGAAGAGATCCAAGAAAATGTCGAAGAAACGGTCTTAACATTAGAACGGCTTGCCAAGCTCTGCAAGCTTGCGAATGAGGTGAAAGAAATGTCGCAAGAGTGGGACGAGGATATGGTTCGTTCTGTACAATTCTGCACCAAGATCGATGAACACATGGCTCCCTACAGGATGCTCTTGCGAAAAAAGAAGCAGCGGCAGCAACTTCCGATCACAATGCCCTCAGAAGAAATTGAAGAAGTGTCTCAGGAAGAAGTTGAAGAGGTGTCCCAGGAAAAGACACCTCCGTCTGAAGAGACGTAAAATACTATTATTGGCTGCACAGTAGAAGACATCATCAGCTTCATCATCATCATTTCTACTGTGCAGCAAATTCATCGCCATCATCATTCAAGTTTTTCTTGAACTTCTTTCGTGGTGAGTACAGTAACAATCTTTATTTTTTACTTAAACATTTTAATATTTGTGCCTGTTTTATAGTTTAGTACTGTATGCATTAAGTTAAAGGGAAGGTTTTAAAAGCCTATCATATTTTTTTTGTTTAAAATTTACATTTACGTACGTAAAACAATCTCTCTCTCTCTCTCTCTCTCTCTACCTCTCTCTCTCTCTCTCTCTCTCTCTCTCTCTCTCTCTCTCTCTCTCTCTCTCTCTCTCTCTCTCTCTCTCTCTCTCGTAAATTGTTTTCCTGCTTTGCTACGTACAGTATGTACTGTATGATTTTATATAGATACGGTAAATAATATTTGTAATAACATATTTTCTAAAAGCTTTTACTGTAAATATCATTATTTATTACTTTCATCATGCGCGTTAAATGCCTTCTTTGTTCTGAGCGTGGTTGTTTACTGAGCGTACTTTATGACGCCGTCGTTTCAGGCGGCATCATAAAGAAAAACATTTCATTTGGAAGTCCTAAGGAAAATTAAGTAAAACATTGGTAATAACAAAATCAACATACTGTATACATCAATATAATCGATGCAAAAACTAACCTATACATATATGTGTACAGTACACTAAATGAGTTTGTTTCTTCATTATGATCAGAGATAAACGTAAACAAAACATTGGTTGCCATTTTTTATCGTGCTTTTTAGGTGTTTAGGAAACGCATGATATAAAATCGCCTTTAATATTTGTGCCTGTTTTAGTTTAGGGTACTGTAGTACATGCATTAAGTGTTCTGTACATTAAAGGGTAGTTTGTTAACAGTACTACGTACAAGGGAAGGTTTTAAAAGTCCGAATATACATGTTAAATAAATAGGTAAATATGATGTCACTACTTCGCGGATTTTCACCTATCGCGCCCGCGTCTGGAACCTATCTACCGCGATAAACGAGGGTTCATTGTACTGTCATGTCCCCATACCCTGACGAGGTGGTATTGGGAAAGTCCTAGCCTAGATATCCATCTGAAAAGCTCCAGGTCAACTTCCTAGGACGTGTCACTGCTCACCTTCACACACAACTTACGTAGGCCGCAGCAGTCTCACAACTGCCTGCGAGGTGCAGGGGCCCCGGACCCTTGAGTTTCTCTATGAACTCGGGTTCGGGGCCCCCGGGCAAGCCAAAGCCAGTATGGCAGGGGACTTACCTCCCTTCCTAAGGGTTAAGTCACCCCATGTAAATAGCGTGGTTTGTAATTCAGTTAAGGAACAAATGACAAATTTGTAGATAATTTGTATTTTTCCTAACTACAGTATACAAACCTTAGCTATTTACAGTTATGTTTCCGCCAGCCCTGTCCCCCAAGATAAGTCCTACCTCTAAGTAAAGTGAGTTAATCACCGGTGTGTGTGAGGGGGGAGGGGTAGCTAGCTACCCCTCCCTACCCCCCGCTAATTAGCGGTGGGGTAGGAAACCCTCGTTAAAACTTTATGGCTCGTCATTCAGCTACGCCGAAGTAATTACCCCATGTAAATAGATAAGGTTTGTATAGTTAGGAAAAATACAAATTGTCTACGAATTTGTCATATCGGCTGTGGAAACCAATTGCCACACCCTTTGTCCCGCCTGCAGAGGTCAATGGTGTGATAGTGGTAATCAGGATATTGAGTGTCAGGAGGGGTCTACCTTCCTCCGAAGCTCCTACTTGTTCATCCTCTTCCGAGAGACTGTTGAGTAGCGTAGACCCTTTTAGAAGATGCCAACCCCGGTCCTCGAAAGATGGTGTTGTTTCCCCTAGCGAAGCGGCCCCACCTCTCCTCCCTCACAGGTAACCTTGTCTATGTCTTCTGTTATGCAGGTATGGTCGTCCTTGTGGCGGCTTCTAAGTTTGCCCTCCAAGGACTCCGTGCTACAGCTCATCCGGCGGGGTGCAAGTGTGAAGCCGTCGTCGTCGACTTCGGAGGTGGATTCTCTTGCATTCGTCAACGTCGTGGTGTCGGAGGTGTCTTCTCTGCCCTCTGCCGACGCCCCTGCCCTTCCAGACTCTCCAGCTGTTGCTGCCAACTTAGTTTCCCCCGTTCCTGATCATTCTTTGAGGGGGAAACTTAGTCCTACGTCTGTCTCTCATGCGAGTGTTTCTTCCCCTCAGGGTAGTTCCCACTTAGAGACTCCTCTTCGGAAGACTGCTGCTGCTCCTGGTCAGCTTGCTGATCCAATGGCCCCTAGAAGGCATCTCCGTCACAGAGCTCGCCCTCAGGTTCACCTTAGAGCTTGACCTTCACCATCTGTGAAAGGGCGCCTCTTCAGCTCTCCAACCTCATCATTGCAGCCGTCCCCCGCAGAGGCGTCTCCACTTCAGTCGTCTCCTTGCTCTGGACCTTCTCCCGACGACCCTGCTGCTAGTCCTCGGACTTTTCCTGTACTCTTCTGTAGATCATTCGCAATCCCCATCCTTTGATGTTCGCCCTTCCAAAGGGCACATTCCTGTTCCTGTTCATCCTACTAACCGACCTGCCATTACCGTTCCTGTCTACGGTACAGCCTCCTGAGGCCCTACCTACGTGCAGCTGTGCGCCAATGCTATCCTGCTGGCTAGCACCCTGCAGTGCACCAGTGCTCGCCAACATTTTGTCAGCGCCAGCCTGCTCCATGCTTTACAGAGCACCCATGCTCTCTAGCTTGTCAGCGCTCTACAACGCTTCGGCATTCGCTAGACCAACAGCCTTCTCCTGCTCGTCCTCGGCACCTTCCAATGCCCCAGCGATATCTCAATTGCTGGCGCTCTCCAGCGCAGCCTCGCCTTTATAGGGAGCAATGGTTTGCCAGCGCTCACCAACCAACCTATGCTTGCCAGCGCAACTGCACCATCCAGCCTGAGCTCGTCAGTGCTCCCCGACGCAACAGCACTCACCAAAACCTCAGCACGCGCTGCGCAACTTTGGTCTCCAGGTCGTCTACGCTCTCCTGTGCACAAGAGCCAGTGCTGTCCTACGCTCCATTGCGCATCTGCGCTCTCCAGCGCCGAAGCTTTCTCAGCAACCACTGGCTCGCTGACGCTTTCCAGCTCACCAGCGCTTATCTGTGCATCTGCGTTCTCCTGTGGCTGCTCTCCAGCAACCTCCTGCACAGCGCCGAACTGCGCCCCAATGCTCTCCTCTGAATTCTAGGGGGACTGCGCAACACCCTGTGCAGCGTCTTACTGCGCACCAACGCCCTCCTGCGCATTCTAGCGAGACTGCACAACACTGCGCAGCGCCTTACTGTGCGAACAGATGCTCTCCTGCGCACTTGTGCGCACAGATCCAGCGCTCGCCAATGCTGGGGAAAGGGGAACGGGCCTCCACAGAAGGGTTCAATATCTCGAAACTGCCTTCCTCTAAGGCAGACCCAATTACAGCGGAGACTCCTTGCAGGGAACCTTCGGTCCCTTTCCAATCAGAGGATCTGTTTGGCAGTGCATCAGTCAGTCAGCAGCCTTGGTTCAGGGCAGTGGTACAAGCCTTCAAACCCGCTCTGTCTGGCCGCTCTTTGGAGCACCACTGATGGGAGTCAGGAGGGACACGACATCTCGGCTTCGATACTGGAGTCCTACCTCCTTGCTCGGAAGGAATCCAAGGACTCCAAGACTCATACCAAGTTCTCTTCTAGGACTTCTAAGTCTACAGAGACAGCCAGTCCGCGGCCCACCCCAAGAAGAGCTCTCGGGGATGGAAAAAGGAGACTTCATTGCAATCCAACATCGGAAGGAGAGCAGAAAGAGTCTGAGCATGCATTCTGGCTGTTTCTGACTCTCATAATGGTTCTTAATGGGTTTAACGACCCAGAGATATCCCCACGAGAGGGCAGAGACACAGTTTTAGACAGTGTCTTTGGCACCCAGAAACCCTCAAAGAGCAGTGCAGCTTTGCTCTGGGCTCAGGGGCTGAGGGTTGTCATGGGTAAGATTATCCTACAGTTCTTCGAACATGCCTCCTCCCAACATTCCGGCACTACCAACAAGCTTCTTCCACTTCCTCGTGTCCATCACTCCTTGAAAGAGGTCACCAAGGGAAACTTCCCAGAGAGACTCTCCAACCGACAGGTCTCTTTCTTGGCAACCGAGATCCCTAACCAGGAGAAGGTCATGAAGTACGCCATGCTAGCTACTTTGGGGCTTGATGTCTGGTAGGGACATTGGGAATCCTTGTATGGACTGAGGATTTCTTCAAGGAACGTACCAGAAAAGCAATGGAGACTTTTTCCGCTCTCAGGCACTCGCACGGTCAAGTTTTTTGCCCACCAAGTTTCGAACTTGTGGGCAAATACCATCTGGAAATGTCGGGACGCAGTGTCTGAGAGGTTCCACCAACAAGTCCCAAATGCAGAGATTGCTAAGCTCAGGTATTCCTCTCTAAAGGGAGCCCATCTATTTGAGCCTAAGGATGTGGAACATGCTGCTGAGAGATGGAGGAAGTCCCATCAGGACTCCCTCCATAGGGCTTTGACATCCAAGCCCTATAAACCACCAGCTCCTCAGCAGTCCTGTCCAACCAAGACCATGACGAACAAGACAGCAGTGAAGACTACGGTGCCTAAGAAGCCCTTTCCTACCAAGGACAGGAAAGGCACTAAGTCCTCCTGGGGAGGCCTATAAGGTTGCTCGGACAGGTGGAAGCAACTCGGGGCTGGACCCTGGACAATCTCTGCAATTCATCTAGGGTATCACGTTTCGTTCATTACATCTCTCCATCTCCTGATCAGGAATCTAGTGTCAATAGACTCCTTTGCGATGGGATCAGCGAAGGAGCTGGCCCTTCAGGCAGAAGTCCCAACCCTGTTGAAGAAGGGCACTCTCCAGGAGGTCCTCGATGGGTCCCCAGGCTTCTTCAGTCGACTCTTTCTTGTGAAAAAGGCGTCTGGAGGCTCGAGACCAGTCATCGACCTCTCAGCTCTGAACAAGTTTGTCAAACAAACTCCGTTCAGCATGGAGATGGCAGACACTGTTAGACTAATGGTAAGACCATAGGACTTCATGTGCACAGTGGATCCAAAGGACGCATACTTCCAGATCCCAATCCATCCATCTTCAAGGAAGTACTTAAGATTCAGCCTAGACAACAGGAAATACCAGTTCAAGGTGCTGTGCTTCGGTCTTTCCACAGCACCTCAAGTCTTCGCCAGAGTGTTTGCCCTAATGTCATCTTGGGCATATAAGATTGGCATCCGTCTCCTTCGTTATCTGGACAACTGGCTGATCCTACCAAACTCGGTGTCAACCCTTCAACATTGAGGCAAACTTCTGAGGCTTTGCCAAGATGTGGGGATCATAGTAAACCTCGAGATGTCCTCCTTGCTTCCTACACCGAGACCGTTATACCTAGGCATGATAATAGACACCAATCTCTACAAAGCCTTCCCACCAGACGAAAGAATAGCAAGGCTGAGAAAGGTTGCAAGACCCATTCTCAGACGAGAAAAACTTCCAATCCAGACGTTGTTACGTCTCCTCGGTCACCTTTCATCGCTGGCCTGTCTAGTTCCCAACGGTCACCTCAGGATGAGGTCTCTAAAGTGGCAACTCAAGTCCTGGTGGAATCAGGCTCTCGATTACCCGTAAATTCAGATCCCCATGGGATCGGCGAAACAGACGGACCTCGATTGGTGGGTGTCAGACGAGAACCTTACAAAGGGGAGTGGATCTTCTTTTCCTCCCCCCAGATTTGATGCTGTTCTCAGACACTTCAAAAAAAAAAAAAAGAGTGGGGGAAGCCCACGTGCTGCACGACACGACCTCAGGCCTCTGTACATTATTCCTTCAAGCGGGCTCAAACTCATTGTCAAACGTTATCCCGGAGGATAAGAGTTTATGCATGCGTGGCCGCAGACGGACAAGCATATACTGTATGCGGGCAAGCAATCTTGCTGCTGAGGAGGACTATAGACCATCTTACAATTGGAACTCCTTTGTAATAAATCATTAGTGTAGATGGCTATACTGTACTGTATTCTTTACGGGAAACCAGGTTATGCATTACTCTTTTTTTTCTTCCCGTAACCAGACATACTGGATATTCGGTCTCCCTTCATCCCAGTCAGTTCCTTCCTAACATCCGATTGGAGGTTTCAGTTAAAAAAAAATGATATACTGAGACCAGAAACTTCACATTAAGTGAATCTGTTTCCTGAAAGGGAAAATTCGAAACTTCTCCAACCGAGTTCCGGACACTGCTAATTATTCGGGCTACAGTACGTCCATATGTTCGTCCGCCTTCATGGTCTGTGTTACGGGTCCGTAGATGGACGTATGTATATATTACTTGTCCAACAATAGATTGGAGATACATCTCAATCTTACCTTTCGGAAGTAGTTGTGTGTGATTGGTCGTTACCGACCGGTCTCTTACCTGTAAGCAATCACTAAGGAGATTCGCTATAACATCTTCCTCTAAGGAGTACTGGGTACCCTGGTTTACCGATTTTAACATGCTTACTTTGCCAACTCCAATTGCGTTGGTGGCAGTTGGAGTAAATTCTCCCCACCCCTTCATAGCAGGTGTGTGCAAACTGTTGCACATCTTGACATCAGCTTGAGATGTTACTTGCTTACGCAATCTCTAGACCCCTCGCGAGGAACCGAGGAGATGCTAACCTGGGGTGGGGAGGGGGTGGCAATAGGGACAATCCCTAGGTATTGTTGACATCCTACTGGGTATTGGTTAACCAGGTAGTCGAGAGCCCTTCCCATTTTCCAATGATTGGAGGGAATTTTTCCTCACAGGTGCTGATACAACCTGTCTCCCGGAGTCTTAATAGCCTGTTATGAACGAATGCCTCCTCCTGGAGGAGCGCATAACGCTACTCACCAGACTGCTGCAAGAGACAGTTCATAGAAAAATACCCTGGTCCATCTTACTCGAGCATTAACACACACTTGTATCGCAAGGAAATCTTGCACGGTTTTGTGCACCCATTCACTGAGTACGGTGGGCGAACAAGCTCGTCTGCCTAACTAAGAGAGGTACTTCTCTTCTGCTACTCAGAATGCTCTCTTGGGCGAGTCTTCAAATCAAGAACCACACACACAAGAAGCAACGGTCCGGTATGGAGGTGAGTCCTACGTCACGGTACCTGGGCGAGTTGAGAAAGGCATGCAAGGGTAGATCTGTTGCCTTTGAGAACTGGGAAAAGCCCAAAAACTAGTGTACAGTTCCAGTTCTCATCTTGTGGTTGGGCAAACTGGAAGTAGTGTGCTTTACCAGTTTTGCCTCACAATCTTGGACTCACCCCTTGCAAGTGCACACAGATAGCAATTATATTTAGGAATGGAAAGGCTCTTTTTTAAATATTTAACTTAGCCGGTGAATATATAATAGCTGCAACTCTGCGGCTCGACAGACAACATACTCAAAAAACTCGCGAGCGATCGCTATGCAGGTTGCGGGTGTGCCCACTAGCGCCAACTGTCGGCCAGATACCACTCTTGTATGTAAACAAAACCTTCAATTCTTCTCTGTCGACGTTGACGACAAGACGTACTTATACTCGCTGTAGAACCTGGAGTTTTCCCATCATATTTGGTGAAGTACTTTATTTTGGTTTGAGCTTTCGCAGTACAGGTGTTTTTTCCTCAACATAAACTCTTGAACTCTTTATTGAATCGGATTATTTGTTGATGACTTGGATTGTTTTTGGAATTTTCTTTGACTAATTCAAAATGGCTGACCCTTCTCAAGTACCTAGATTTCGAAAGTGTAATGCTAGGGACTGTAATAGGCGTCTTCCAAAGGCTTCTCTCGACCCTCATACTGTTTGTTCCAATTGTCGGGGTAAAACCTGTCAATTGGGAGATCGGTGTGAGGAATGCGTGGGCCTTTCGGAATTCGATTGGATCGAATATGATAAGTATACACGCAGACTAGAGAGAGATAGGGTAAGGAGAAGTTCATCTAGGTCCGTAGATTTTTCCTCTCCACATGCCCCTGAACCTAATCCTTCCCCTGTAGTGGTTGTTCCTAACCCCCCTCCTAGCACTCAGGAACCGTCTATGCAAGACATGTTACGTGCTATTCATGCCTTGGGGGAGAGAGTTGAAGCGTTAGCAAGTGACCGTAATCAACTCATGGCTGACGTGAAGGAACTTAAGTGTCATAGTGCCACGGCGGAAAGTGGGAAAGTGATTAGTGCGCAAAGTGTTGTGAACAGTGTTGCGACCGAGGGTTCGTCTGTTCGTGCCTGTCGTTCACCTAGTCCGGGACCTCTTGCAAGCTCCCAAGCCCAGGGGAGAAGCAATGTCGTACGACTTATGGGTTCGAGAGGCCTTGATCAGCGAACAGACATTCCCTCTATGGTATCAGGCGTATCTCGTCAAGATCGCCCCTACCATAAGACGAGAGAGCCCATTTTTACCTCGTCTTCCGAAGGCGTTTCACGCAAGAAACCATGGAGCAAGGTTTCTAGGCCTTTGAAACGCAAGTCGGTCCCTTCAGGACAGGTCCAACGTCCCGGATGTAGTCATTGGGACAGTTCGGACCCGTTGCTGTCATCGGATGACTGCTCGCCGCCTAAGCAAGGCAAAGTTGTGCCGTCTCAGACGCTAACCCCGTCTGTTACCGCACCCGTTACCGTAGACCCTAAATGGGTTATACTGCAGGACATGCAGTCTAAACTTGCGTCCCTTATGGAAGACTACAACGCAGAGAAGGTTTCCGTTGAACCTAGCCGTTCATCTCATGGAGATCCTGGCCGTCAGCCACCCAAGCGTTCTGTTGTGCGTCCTGTTGACGTTGGTGTAGCCATCTCACGTCAACCAGTTGGGGTTGTACCACACCCGATGCGGTCTCGTGTAGATTTTCAGCCGCATGTGGACGTTAAGCAACTCGCTGATGCGCCTGGTGACGTTCAGGACGTTCACCAACCATCAGAGTTGACTTGTTTTGACGCGGTTCGTCAACCTCCGCAACTCAGAGTTGTGTTGACTGCACAACCCAGGCGGTCTAAGCAGTCTCGGGTGGACGCTGTGCGTCCTCACGCACCTGTTGTTGTTGACAGTTCCCAGACTGTTCAGCAATTTCAGGACGCTGCGTCCTGCTCCGTCACTTATGCACCAGTGCGGGCGGACGCTGCGTGTCAAGCATTGCCTACCCCTTTGCTTGTTTCTCATCAGTTATCAGATGAGGAACTTTCGGATGAGGACGTTGCTGACCCTCAGCCTGAGGATCATCCTTCAGATATTGATGAGCCTAGAGCAGTTCCGCCATCTATGGACTTTAAAAAAGTCATGCTCATTTTTAAAGAGTTGTTCCCTGAACACTTTGTCTCTGTGGCTCCTCGTTCGCCGCCGTCTGAGTTTGTTTTGGGCGTACCTGCTGCCATGCCAGCCTTTACAAAACTCGTTCTCTCTCGCTCATCCAAGAGAGCTTTACGGCTGTTAGGCGATTGGTTGGAAACCAAGAGGAGTTTAGGGAAGACGGCCTTTGCCTTCCCCCCATCTAAACTCTCGTCTAGATCGAGCGTCTGGTATGCCACGTGAGAAGTTCTCGGCTTGGGAGTTCCTGCCTCTGCCCAGGGCGACTTCTCAAGTCTTGTAGACTCTCCCCGCCGCCTAGCCATGAGACGCTCGAAGATTAGTTGGTCATCCTCGGACCTGGACCATCTACTTAAAGGCATCTTTAGGGCTTTTGAAGTTTTTAACTTCCTTGACTGGTGTTTGGGAGCCTTGAGTAGGAAAATCTCATCAGCCAATAGAGATGTCTCCTTACTCATTATGTCCTGCATGGATAAGGCCATCCGAGATGGATCCAACGAGCTCTCCGCCTCGTTTACGTCAGGAGTCCTAAAGAAACGAGAGTCTCTGTGCTCTTTTCTGTCAGCAGGAGTGACGCCCTGTCAACGATCTGAGCTACTCTTTGCCCCTTTGTCTAAGTTCTTGTTTCCTGAACTTTTAGTTAAGGAAATAGCTTTGTCTCTAGTGCAGAAGGACACCCATGACTTGGTTGCGTCCTCGGCTCGCAAAGGGACCCCTTCGTCTGCCTCGTCTGCTAGACCTAGGATAGACACTCCAGCGTCCAGGTTTATTCCGCCCTTTCGTGGCAGAGTCCCCAGCAGGGGAAGTACTCGTGCCGAAGGGAAGAGAGGAAAGAGGAAAGGATCCAAGTCCTCGCGGGGCAGAGTCTGACTGCCCGCAGCTTCAGACAGCAGTAGGTGCCAGACTCAAGAACTTCTGGCAAGCCTGGGAGAAGAGAGGCGCAGATCAACAGTCTGTGAGGTTGCTCAGAGAGGGGTACAAAATCCCTTTTGTACGCAAACCTCCTCTAGCGACGTCCCCCATCGATCTCTCTCCCAGGTACCGAGAGGAAGCAAAGAGACAAGCCCTGAAACTAGAAGTGTCTCTTTTGCTAGAGAAGGGAGCGGTGGTCAAAGTCTCGGACCTTCAATCACCGGGGTTTTACAACCGTCTCTTCCTAGTACCGAAGAAGACAGGAGGTTGGAGACCGGTGCTAGATGTCAGTGCTCTGAATGTCTTTGTCACAAAGACAAAGTTCACCATGGAGACCACGAAGTCAGTCTTAGTAGTGGTCAGAAAGGGAGACTGGATGGTCTCTCTCGACCTAAGAGACGCTTACTTCCACATCCCCATTCACTCAGATTCCCAACCTTTTCTGAGATTTGTCTTCGACAATGTGGTGTACCAGTTTCGGGCCCTGTGCTTTGGCCTAAGTCCTGCTCGTCTCGTGTTTACGAGGCTTATGAGGAATGTGGCAAAATTCCTCCATTTATCGGGTATCCGAGCCTCCCTTTATTTGGACGACTGGCTTCTCAGAGCCTCGTCCAGTCATCGCTGTCTGAAGGATCTCAATTGGACTTTAGATCTGACCAAGGAATTGGGACTTCTGGTCAACTTGGAAAAGTCCCAGCTGATCCCATCCCAAACTATTCTGTATTTAGGGATGGAGATTCGCAGTCCAGTTTTTCGGGCTTTTCTGTCGGCCCCCAGAATAGATCAAGCCCTGCTCGTAATCCAAAAGATGTTGAAGAGAGAACGTTGCTCAGTCAGGAATTGGATGAGTCTAGTAGGAACTCTATCATCCCTGGAGCAGTTTGTCTCGCTAGGAAAGCTACACCTCCGACCTCTACAATTCCATCTAGCTTTTCACTGGAAAAAGGACAAGACGCTAGAGGCGGTCTCGATCCCGATTTCCGAAACAGTAAAGACTTGCCTGAATTGGTGGAAAGACAATATCAGTCTACGAGAGGGACTTCCCCTAGCAGTTCAGAAACCAAACCACGTTCTCTTCTCAGACGCATCGGATTTGGGTTGGGGTGCGACACTGGACGGTCGGGAATGCTCAGGTCTGTGGAACTCAAGTCAGAGGAGCATGCATATCAACGGGAAGGAGCTTTTGGCAGTTCACCTGGCCTTGATAAGCTTCGAGAGTCTCCTTCGAGACAAAGTGGTGGAGGTCAACTCGGACAACACCACAGCCTTGGCGTACATTTCCAAACAAGGAGGTACCTACTCCCTGACACTGTACGAGATCGCAAGGGACCTGCTCATCTGGTCAAGAGATCGAGGCATCTCCCTAGTAACGAGGTTTATCCAGGGCGACTTGAACGTTCTAGCAGATTGTCTCTGTCGGAAAGGTCAAGTAATTCCAACCGAATGGACCCTCCACAAGGATGTGTGCAAGAGGCTTTGGGCGACTTGGGGTCAACCCACCATAGACCTCTTTGCAACCTCGATGACCAAGAGGCTTCCAATCTATTGCTCTCCAGTCCCAGACCCAGCAGCAATACATGTAGATGCCTTTCTCCTAGATTGGTCTCACCTATACCTATACGCATTCCCACCATTCAAGATTGTCAACAAGGTACTGCAGAAATTCGCCTCTCACGAAGGGACAAGGTTGACGTTAGTTGCTCCCCTCTGGCCCGCGAGAGAATGGTTCACCGAGGTACTTCGATGGCTGGTAGACTTTCCAAGAAGTCTTCCTCTAAGAGTAGACCTATTACGTCAGCCACACGTAAAGAAGGTACACCAAAGCCTCCACGCTCTTCGTCTGACTGCCTTCAGACTATCGAAAGACTCTCGAGAGCTAGAGGCTTTTCGAAGGAGGCAGCCAGTGCGATTGCAAGAGCGAGGAGAGCTTCTACCATTAGAGTTTACCAATCGAAGTCGGAAATGTTCCGAGACTGATGCAAATCAGTATCTGTATCCTCGTCCAGTACCTCTGTAGCCCAAATCGCTGATTTTCTCTTATACCTGAGAAGAGTTCGCTCCCTTTCAGCTCCCACGATCAAGGGCTACAGAAGCATGTTGGCTTCGGTCTTCTGGCATAGGGGCTTAGATCTTTCCAACAATAAAGATCTACAAGATCTCCTTAAGTCTTTTGAGACCTCTAAGGAACGTCGTTTGGCTACACCTGAATGGAATTTAGACGTGGTCCTAAGATTCCTCATGTCAGACAGGTTTGAGCCTTTACATTCAGCCTCCCTGAAGGATCTCACTCTTAAGACACTTTTCCTGGTGTGCTTGGCCTCAGCTAAAAGAGTCAGTGAGCTTCATGCATTCAGCAAGAACATCGGTTTTTCGACAGAAAAAGCCACTTGTTCTCTTCAACTTGGTTTCCTAGCCAAGAATGAGCTGCCTTCTCGTCCTTGGCCTAAATCTTTTGATATTCCTAGCTTATCAAAGATCGTAGGCAACGAGTTAGAGAGAGTATTATGCCCCGTTAGAGCTCTTAAGTTCTATTTAGCTCGTACTAAGCCTTTAAGAGGCAAATCTGAAGCGTTATGGTGTTCGGTTAAGAAACCATCCTTACCTATGTCAAAGAATGCTTTGTCATATTTTATCAGATTGTTAATACGAGAAGCTCATTCACACTTGAGTGAGGAAGACCGATCTTTGCTTAAGGTTAAGACGCACGAGATTAGAGCTATAGCAACTTCCGTGGCCTTCAAGCAAAATAGATCTCTGCAAAGTATCATGGACGCGACCTTTTGGAGAAGCAAGTCAGTGTTCGCGTCATTTTACTTGAAAGATGTCCAGACTCTTTACGAGGACTGCTACACACTGGGTCCATTCGTAGCAGCGAGTGCAGTAGTGGGTGAGGGCTCAACCACTACACTTCCCTAATTCCATACCCTTTTAATCTGTCTCTTGAAATATTTTTAATATTGTTTTTATGGGTTGTTCGGAAGGCTAAGAAGCCTTTCGCATCCTGGTTGATTTGGCGGGTGGTCAAAGTTATTTCTTGAGAGCGCCCAGATTAGGGGTTTGATGAGGTCCTGTTGTATGGGTTGCAGCCCTTGATACTTCAGCTCCTGGGAGTCTGTCAGCATCCTAAGAGGATCGCTGGGCTCCGTGAGGAAGACAGACTTATAAGGCAGAGTAATCGTCTAAGTCAACTTCCTTACCAGGTACCTATTTATTTTGGTTTTGTTATATTGATAACTGTCAAAATGAAAAAACTCTTAGCTTATACGCTGTAAACATATTAACTCTGGTCTCTACCCACCTCCTTGGGTGTGAATCAGCTATTATATATTCACCGGCTAAGTTAAATATTTAAAAATTATATTTTAATTATAAAATAAATTTTTGAATATACTTACCCGGTGAATATATAAATTAAATGACCCTCCCTTCCTCCCCAATAGAGACGCAGCGGGACGAGAAGAATTGAAGGTTTTGTTTACATACAAGAGTGGTATCTGGCCGACAGTTGGTGCTAGTGGGCACACCCGCAACCTGCATAGCGATCGCTCGCGAGTTTTTTGAGTATGTTGTCTGTCGAGCCGCAGAGTTGCAGCTATTATATATTCAGCGGGTAAGTATATTCAAAAATTTATTTTATAATTAAAATAACATTTTTCCAGCTCTCACCTCACAAGCATAAGCTCCCAGCAGGACAAACTGGAAGAGGTGCGCAAGCCAGCACACCTTACTAAACCTCTCCTTGTCAACGCTCACCCTTGTGAAGAGGAATGCCAGATAGCCTCCCCTTCACAGACCGACCATCCTCAGACTGTTCTATCTTTGGTCAAGACCATACTAGGTAAGGTCTTTTTGACAGGGGATCAAGTACCAGCAGAGCTTTCTCCCGAGGGGCAAATTTCTAGCAAAAGTGGCAAAACGGTTGGGGCACCTAACATTCCTCGAGAAGTTAGTGCTCAACTGCTGGCTCCTCATATGGTCTTTGAGTACCCCAGTACTGGTGGGACCAGAACAGAAGAGAGACCTGAGTTGGTGGGTGCCAGACTCCAATCTCCTCAAGAGGAATAGATCTCTCTCCTCCCCTGGATTTTTTGGACTTCACAGATGCATTAACAGAGGGGGAAGGGTCATCTGTTACACCTGACGGCACCTGGACTTTCGTCCGAATCTGAAAGGCGGTGCCACATAACCTTCAGAAAATGAGGACAGCCTGCTTGACCCTCAAGTACTTTCATCAACTCGTTTCAGGGCATTATGTAGTGCTGATGAGCATCAACACTACAGTAATGTCCCACTTAAACAAACAAGGAGAGACCTTGTCACAGCACCTATGCTTGCTTGCTGTGAAAATCCTCAGGTGGACAAAAGGGAATTTGGTAGCCTTAACAGCACTCTTCATCCCACGCAAGAAGAACGTGCTGGGGAACGATCTGTGCAGGAGTAGTCAGATAGTTGGCTTGCCTCCGAATGGGCAGTCGACCTGTCCACGACATCCCTAAACTGGAACTTTCGGTATACTTCTCACCAGTACCGGTACCACAAGCATTCTTGCAGGACACTTTTCAACACCTGTGGGACAAAATGAACGTCCATGCGTTCCCTTCCTTCTTCCTAGTATGGAAGTTATTGAACAGGGTAAGGGTATTGCAAATCTAGCATTAACCCTCTTAGCTCTGCTGTGGCAGCATGCAGAATGGTTTCCGGACCTTCTACATCTGCTCATAGAGTCACCGAGAGAGTTCCCTCCACTTCCTGAACTACTCAGACAACCACATGTGAAGATTTTCCACCAAGCGATACCATCGCTATGTCTTCACACCTGGAGGCTATCCAGCAACTATTCGCAAGAAAAGCTTATCAAAGCTGGTTGCTAGACGCATGACAAGATACCTTTGGGAGTCATCGTCTGCGGTGTATCAGGCGAAGTGGTCCGTCTTTTGTGGTGTAGGTCATTCTCCACTTACTGCCTCTATTCCAGCTATAGCAGAGTTTTTACTGTTCCTCAGGGGGGAAAACTCGCTCAGTGTCGGTGGGGGAAGGCTTTCGTTCAGCCTTGAACATTGTCTTCAAACTGAATTAAGTTAACATTTCCTCCTTGACAGAATTATCACTCCTCATACGGAACTTTGAGTGTTCCTGCCCTCAGTCAAAAGTTAGACCACCTCCTTGGAACGTTGTCAGGGCCTTGCGTTCACCGAAAGGAGCCCCTTATGTGCCTCCACGTCAAGCCTTGGATAAGGACTTGACCTTAAAGACGGTTTTCTTTTGGCCCTGACTTCTGCAGGAAGAGTCAGCGAGCTACATGGTCTTCCATATGACATCACCCATTCAAAGGGATTGGTGGCAAGTCACACTCAGTTTTGCCCTTGGGTTTGTTGCAGACTCAAAATCTGTCCTTAGTGAATCCTAGTTGTTCCGTAACCGAAATACAAACCACGCTATTTACAAAGGGTATTACTTTTAGCGTAGCTGAAATGGCGACCCATTAGAATTTAACGAGGGTGTATTACCCCCGCGCTAGTTAGCGGGGGGGGGGTAGGGGAGTGGTAGCTAGCTACCCCTCATCCCCCTCACACACAGGTGAATACTCACTTTCACTTTTGGCTCGGACTGTGACAGACGTCTCTGTCTTGGTCCTCGCTTGGCAGCCATTGTCTGTTTTGTCTTTACTTGATCGCTTACTTTTCATTTACTCAATATATATGTAAACATGTTTTCATTTTTGTATATATATTTGAGTATAGAAATAAGTAAGTTTCCTTTTCAGATGTGTGTGTGTAGTGTACGATATTTACATGGAGGCCTCGGCAGTTAGGCCACCACGGCGTATTTTTATGGGTGGCAATCGAGTTTGACTTATGTCTTTCTCTCTCTCTCTCTCTCTCTCTTGAGGTCGTTCACCCTTTTTACTACGTGTTACTACGCCCTTGTAGCCTAGCTTCCTTTCCGTGTGGGGGGTTGCTACGCCGTACGTTTGTCTCAATTAGTTATGAATCTAATTGTAGTAGTTTTTTGTTTTTCAGCTTGTAGAACGATTCCTTTCGGGGTTTTCGTTCTTTCTTTAGTGTTCATTCATTTTTAGATTACATAATTACATAGTTACATAATTATAATTGTTATAATTCTGTTTTGGTTACAGCTCTCCTTCCGCGAGTGTAAGTGGTTGTGAGGGCACCTGCCTGTTGTGTAATTCTTGTTCCTTTCCCTCGGGATTCCTCTTCGGAGCCTTCCCGGGGGAATGAATGTGTACTAATATTATTTGTTTTATTTTTTTACAGTTACCGATCTAGTTCGTTTCTGTAATATAGCAACGGTGTGAGCTGTCTGGTTGAGTCCTGGGGATTCGGCTGTTGCTGCCTCCCCCCTTGTATTTTCGTCAGGGGCGTGTCTCCTTCTACTGGTAGTACTCCCGTGACGACGGACAGCTCTCCAGTTCATTTTAGAACACTCAGGAGGCTTGCCTCCTTGGGCGGATAACTTTCCTTCCGAGGGAAGTTTTTCCTGTCCAGGCTTGAGTTTTTCCCCTTTTGGGGGGTTCTTCTCTTGCCTTTTTTTCGTGTGACTATGCTCTTGGTGCTGAGCGGTCGCACCTGCAGTTTCGCTCAAGGGGCTGGGCAACTATAGGAGCTCCTCTTCGGAGGATTGCTCCTTTTAGGTCACTGGCTGACCAGTCTCTTCCACGAAGTGTTTCTCTTTCGTTCGCGAGAGAGTACACTCATAGAGACTCCTCTTCGGAGGTTTCTTCTGTTGCTGTTGTTGTTGGCCTCCCTCGCCGTAAGGCCCACCGTCCGCCTCGTCGTAAGGGCCTCTCATCTCCCTATAAGGGTGCTTGAGGCGCCTTTTTGGATCTCCGTTTGCAGCCTACAACTCCTTTTTCTCAATCTTCCGCCTTGGTGCAGATGGACAGCAGTCTGATCTCGTCTTCCGACGGGCAACGGTCTTCCTGACGGACAACGGTCTTCCCGACGGACAGCGGTCTTCCGACAGGCACATCAGTCTCCCGGCGGACAACGATCCCTTCGGGGTAAAGGGTTGCCCCCACGGGGGTTCTTCCCTTGCGTGTCAGGGTTCCCTGCGCACCCTTCTGCTCATCAGCGCTCTCCTGTTCGTCAGCGCTTTCAAGATGATCTTCCCTGCGGTTCCTGTTGGTTCCTGTTACGCGCCCTGTGCGCCCACGTTCGCCCTCGCGATCTATAACTTCGGTTCAGGTCGGGGTCAAGGACTCTTCTTCTTTGCGCAGGCTTCCATGCGTAGCCTTCTGCTCGTCAACGATCATCAGCTCATCAGCGATCATCAGCTCGCCAGCGATCATCAGCTCGTCAGCGATCATCAGCCCGCCAGCGATCATCAGCTCGCCAGCGATCTCCGGATCGCCCACATGTGTTACAGCCGGCATGCCAACGTTCTCCAACACTTCTGAAGGAACATGGTTCGCCAGCTACTAGGCCTAGCTCACCTGCGCATGCTGATCGCCATCGCGCGACCCTCAACTGCGGATGCTGATCGCCATCGCGCGACCCTCAACTGCGGATGCTGATCGCCATCGCGCGACCTTCAACTGCGGATGCTGATCGCCATCGCGCGACCCTCAACTGCGGATGCTGATCGCCATCGCGCGACCCTCAACTGCGGATGCTGATCGCCATCGCGCGACCCTCACCTGCGGATGCTGATCGCCATCGCGCGACCCTCAACTGCGGATGCTGATCGCCATCGCGCGACCCTCAACTGCGGATGCTGATCGCCATCGCGCGACCGCACACCTGCGGATGCTGATCGCCATCGCGCGACCGCACACCTGCGGATGCTGATCGCCATCGCGCGACCGCACACCTGCGGATGCTGATCGCCATCGCGCGACCGCACACCTGCGGATGCTGATCACCATCGCTCAACCCTGCGCATGCTGATCACCATCGCGCGACCCTCAACTGCGTATGCTGTTCGCCATCACGCGATCGCCCACCTGCAGATGCTGTTCGCCATCGCGCGACCGCCAACCTGCGCATGCTGATCGCCATCGCGCGACCCTGGCATGCTGATCACCATCACGCGACCCTGCGCATACTGATCACCATCGCGCGACCCGGCGCATGCTGATCACTGCTCGCGATCGCTCACCTTCGCATACTGCTCGCCAACACACGATTGCTCACCTGCGCATACTGCTCGACCGTCGCGTCGGCATAACACAACGCGCCATCGCCAACCTGCGCGTTGGCGCTCACCAGCTCACCACCGATCGCTTGTTGATCCATATCGCCAGCGGTCCTCCTCGCCCACGCGGCAGCGCGTTTCCTTGCCATCGTGCTAACGCTTGCGTTCGCCGCCTCGGACTCGCTCTCATCCACCTGCCCACCCTCACGTCCGCTCGCCTGCGCGCCCGCGCGACCGCTCGCCCGTGCAACCGCGCGACCGCTCGCCCGTGCAACCGCGCGAACGCTCGCCCGTGCAACCGCGCGACCACTCGCCTGCGCGCCCACACGCCCACGTGCCTGCACGTCTACGCTCATGCTCTCCAATGTTCGCCCACGCGCGAACCAACGGTTTTTTCCATCGCGCAGACGGATGGTGTTCCGTCACGCGAACCTACAGTGTTTCTTCGCACAAATGTCGGCTTATTTCTTGCAGTATCCATTGCTCGTCTATGGGTTATCGCTCGCCGACCACTAGGAATTCCCGTCGCGCGAGCTCCAGGGCAATTGCGACCTCGATTCCCAATGGGGTTTTCGCAGCATGACCAGCCTGGCGAGTTCTTCTGGAGCGTATTTCCAGAACACTGCCTCACCCCGTAAACACAGAGCATGGCACTTGCAAGAATAGGAGAAACTTAAGGGAGATCTGAGCAACACTCCTCTATTCCTGAACCTGGGTTAGCCCTTCCCCGTCATTCCCTGGAAGGATTTTTGGCGGGGGGCTTTCCGTTCGAGATTTCTCCATCGGACAAGGGGTGACTGCTTACCTCTTCCTCTGGGAGCTTACCAGGTTCTTTCCCTCCTCGGTTACGGCCCGAGTTTTGGTTCAAGGAAGCTACAGGAAGATCAAGGGTACTTTCCTCCTCTCGAGCTCAGGCACCTTGGCCTTTCGTCGTTAAGTATCTAACTTGCGGACAAGCTCGATGTTGTACCATCTGGACGCGCTGACTGAGGGCTTCCTTCGGGTGTCTCATCTGTGGAGGTCGACGACCTCAGACACCCTTCCATCCTTGAGAAGAGTTTGTTTGTGCCCAAGGACAGAGACTTAGACAGCTGCTGTGCGGAGTAAATCGACTTCCGGTTTCACTCCTCCAAGGCGCTTTCTTCCAGACTCTGCAGGGCTCCAGCGCCCTTTTCTTTCAACCACGTCGGCCTAAGTTATCGGCTACGACAACTGGGACAAGGTGTCCAATAGCAGTTTCCTCCTGTCAGGAACAGATGGCACGGGAGACTCCCCCGGGGGGGCATAGTCCTAAAAGGAGTTCACGAACTCTAGGATTGCAGGTTTTTCTCTGGGAGGATGCTTAAGGTTACTCATCCGAATGACAGCTTCCCGATGCCCATTCCCGCACAATCTCTGTGAGTAGCCAAGGATATCGCGCCTGCCGTCTCTGTCAGCGAATTCAGTGTCTCTGAACCTCTATGCCATAGCGTCAGCAGAGTTGCCCGGTTGGGCAGAATGATCCATACCTTAGGCGAAGGTCTTCCTTAGGATCATCGACGGCTTCACCCCCGCCCCCCTCAGTCGATCCTTTCTTGTAAGGAAGGATCTGAGAGGGGATGTCCATAGTCGACCTCTCAGCCCTGATCAAGTTTGTCGAACAAACTTCGCCCAGCGTAGACCAGCAGAATCGATCAGACTGGTAACGAGGCGACAGGACTCCTTAAACCCTGGATCGGAAGGACGGGTACTTTCAGTTTCCATTCCATCCATCTTCCAGGGTGCTCGTCGAATTCAGCCTAGACTGCAAGTATTCCTGCTTATGATGCAGTGTGGCTATCCCGCCGTGGCATAGCAGGTTTGTTTCCCCAGAGAACTCTCCCTACCTTCCTCTTGGCCGCTCAGGTGCAGGCTTCCGCCTCCTCTGCTGTTTGGAGGGCTGGTCAACTCCGGTAGGCTCGGGTTTCGACCTTCTTCAGCGCCGGGACAAGCTTCCGGATGCTTACCATGAGTGTGGGCTCATGGTATTTTGCTTGGAGCCTTCTCTTCCTCTGCCTCAACATCTGGAGTATCTGGCCATGATATTGAGTCAACCGCCTTACCACATTGGAAACCCCGCTTCTCGTCCGTCCAGCGAGGTTAAGCAACGTCGGTACTTGGATGGGTGACCACCTGGGGACGCCAGATTCTGTTACCACATCCTCCGAGCCTTCCTTTCGGTTGACTGTGGCAAGACTGAGGAGAGTCGCAGTACCTGTTCTCAGTCAAGCAGAGCTTTCAGCCCTACCTTGGAACGTTTCCTAGTTCTTCTTTCCTCATTGACCCGTCTATAGTCCGAACGGTCGCCTCAGGATAAGTTCCTTGTGGGGCGATCCAAGTTCCGGTGGCTTCAGGCAATGTTTAACCGGACTCCCTGGCCCTATGGGACCAGCGGAACTATTAGACCTGCAATGGGTGTTGACCTATGGAGCCTCTTGATGGTAGTGGATATTCTCGTCCTTTCCCCACATTCTTGAGGCGGTTCTCGGACTCGTCAAAGGAAATGGGGGGGGGGCATGTTCCGGTCCAGGCCTATGATCAAGACCTGAAGGATACCTCTCCATCATTCAGGCAGGCTTAGGGGCCTTAGTCTGGCCCCTCTTCAGATCCTACAGCTCCTGCCGAGTCGCCCCGTTGCTCGTCGACTTCATTTTAACCAGCAGGGGACGCATTTTCACACCTTCACATCTTGCAGTAGAGATACCGGGATGATTGAGATTCTCTCAATACCACCATCGGCTCTCTCATTCCAGGCAGGGGAATGTTTCTCTCAGACTATCCGAGCAGAGCCTCATAGAGAGAGTGTACCTAGGGGTCTTTGACCTTGGGTAACCAGCAAGTGCTGGTCTGGGGGACCTGATCGCGACAGCTTGGAACCTCAAGCTTCTGCTAGTCTTCCCCCCAGTCTCAGACCCCGAGACTCTGGCAAGATGCATTCTGGTGATGGTGGGACAACTTCGACGCCTGCGTCTTCCCTCCTTTTTGTCTGCGGACAATGGGTCTCAACAAGACCAGGTTGTCTGTCAACTTTTCAATGGGAGAGCTCCACTGGGACTATGCGCAGAACGGTTTCTGGACCCTCTGCTTCCCCTGACGGAACTCCCGGGAGAGCTTCTCCCACGGTGCAGACTACTCAAGCAACCACACTGCGACATCTCTCCCGAACCGGGGCGTCGCTTCGGCTTCATGCCTGGAGACACTACGCTTCCTCCTCTAGAAGAGACAACCTGCTACAGTCGCGGTACGGAGGTCGCGTCATCTGCGATAGTCATCCACAGGGGTCTCCCAGGCAAAGTGAAGAGTGTAAGGTGGTTGGTGCCGTGGGAGATATACCTCTTCCCTTGAGGCCTCTTCTCCAGCAATAACGGTCTTATTGCCTTTCGGCGGGAGGAAACTCCTTTCCGCTCTCGGCAATGAAGCCTGTCGCTCAGCCTTTCCCTGACCTTCAGGCTTAAAGGAATAACTTTTTCCTGCCCGCTGGATCTATCCTCGCTCATGCGAAGCTACGATCGTCCCTGCCCTAGTCGGAGGAAGACCTCCAACTTGGAGCTTGGCTCGGACTTTTAGTCCTTTAAGAGATCTTCTCAAGACCCTTTTACGACAGGCCTCGGATTGTATTCCGCCTTGGGTCTTCTGCTCACTCTGGCCACGGCCAGTGTGTAAGCAATCTTCTTGGTCTCTTACTACTCCCCCCTTTCTAAGGAAGAGGGGAAGGCAACATTCAGGCTTGCTCCTGAGTTGTTGTCTAGACTCAGAATCTGAGGGTCCCGGCCCTTCGGTCCGATTCATTCAAGATTTCGAGTCTCCATTCTGTGTCTGATGTCCCAAGACCTTCTCTTTCTTGCCAGTAAGGAATCGAGAGGTTAGCGCTGGGAACAGCTGCAGTTTGTCCTCAGTTGCAGCCGATTTGGGAACACAAGGAGGACATGGGGGGAGAGTCACCAGTATACCTCTTCAGCCCGGACTCAAGGACATTCATCTCGACCTGTCTTCAGACCCTCCCCCGTCACGTCGCCCTACAGCACGATGTTGGATACATCGCAACGTCCCTCGCCTTCGAGTAATACTACTCTGTGACGCAGGTACTACAAGCTGGAGTCTGGAAGCGTCTGATGACCTTCGCAGCCCGCTTCCTGCAGGGCGTGACCCACAGGAGTCTCGATACGTTTTCTATCGCTCTGTGGTGGCTACACAACAGCTGGTCTAACCTCAGGCTCCTTTTTGGACAGGTAGCAGAAGGTTGAGGGCATTGTTATCAGGTTTTAGTCTGCATGAACGAAAGAAGTATGTCTGGCCCTTACTTCTTTCTTCATCATCCCCTCTACGGGGAAGCAGCATCCTGGTCTCTGCATAGCTGACCTCGAACCTCTGCAGGTAAACCATGCTTCCTTGTGTTCCGAGTATTGAGTTAATACTGTCGCGTCCCCCATACCCTGACGAGGTGGTATTGGGAACGTCCTAACCCAGAGTTCCTTCTGGAACTCCAGGTCAACTGCCTAGGACGGGTCACACTTCTTCCTTCACACACAAGCTTACGTAGGCCACATGGTTCCTTGTGGAGCAAGGAACTTGTGAGGTGCAGGGACTCCTTTTCTCGAGTGCGACTCACTCGGATTCTGAGTCCCCGGGTAAAGCCAAAGCCAGTATGGCTGGGGACTTTCCACCCTTCCTAAGGGATAAGTCACCCTTTGTAAATAGCGTGGTTTGTATTTCGGTTACGGAACAAATGACAAATTCGAAGATAATTTGTATTTTTCCTAACCATACAAACCTTAGCTATTTACACATATTTGCCCGCCAGCCCTGTCCCCCAAGACAAGTCCTACCTCTAAGTGAAAGTGAGTATTCACCTGTGTGTGAGGGGGAGGAGGGGTAGCTAGCTACCACTCCCCTACCCCCCCCCCCCCCCCCCCCCCGCTAACTAGCGCGGGGGTAATACACCCTCGTTAAATTCTAATGGCTCGCCATTTCAGCTACGCTAAAAGTAATACCCTTTGTAAATAGCTAAGGTTTGTATGGTTAGGAAAAATACAAATTATATTCGAATTTGTCATATTAGGAGCCTTTTGAAGTGGGAGTCTCCGATTGGTAAGAGATGATACTGATCATCTGTTACTATGCCCTGTAAAGACGATGAGGTCATGTCTCATAAGGATGAGAAGAACTTGATCCCAGATCATCAAGCTGATCGTCAGCACGGGAAGACTAAGAAGAGGATCAAGAAAAACTTGATCTCTCCTTGGATGAGTTGAGTAATAGAAAAGACACGGGCCTCAGACACCTCGATGACAGGTAGACGTCCCCGGGACCATGATGTCAGGGAGTAAGTACTAACCTGGCATTCCAAAGAATTTTTCTGTTCAGCAGGTACTGCAAGCAGGCAGGTGGAAACTTCAAACAATGTTCACCTCCCGCTATCTGCAAGACATAACCCATAGGAGCCTAGACACATTCTCAATAGGTCCTATGGTGGTAACACCTCAGCTCCCTTGTGGGACAAGTATCAGAGGTTCAAGGGTGGAGGTTACCTGCGAAGTAAGTCTGGGACGAATGTGGCAGTGACTGGACACTTCCTACTTCATCTTCCCCTCTCTTGGGGTGCAGTATTTGGGGAACCCCGCACAGCTAACCTCGTTCTTCTGTGGGGGAGTTTCACGCTCTTTGGACAACCTCATATCCATGTATATATGTGTTATGTTCCCATCCTCCTGTCAGGGGGAGGCGGGAAGAAATATACATTGTTAGAGGGCACGGCCCGAATAGCTACAATGTATGTTTCAACAGATTAATTCCTTATTCTCCAGCAATGATTGCCCGGGCCGTTACCCTGCTATGATAACAGGATGTAGGATCCCTCAAGGTATCACTATACAGAAGCCGTCCCAGGACAGTTGCCTGCCAGTTAGTTTTGGACTGGAGTTCTTTACACATACTGACCCCCCAGCACCAACCTCCTGAAAGTCCTACCGCAACTGCAAAAGGGACAGTTAATCGCTAGTGCTGGTGTGAGCAGAAGGGTTACCCTACCCCACTCCCCACCCCCTCCACTAATTAGCGGTGGGTAGTTACACCCTGACATAAAGTCTATCGGCTGGTTTCAGCTTCGCTGAAATAATACTCCTCAGTAAAGGGAAAATACAATTTTCAATATTTAACTTAGCCGGTGATTATATAAGCTGCAGCTCTGCTGCTCGACAGAAAACTCTACGTAAAAAATCCGCCAGCGATCGCTATGCAGGTAGGGGGTGTACTTCAACAGCGCCATCTGTCGTGCAGGTACTCAGTACTCATTGTAAACAAAGAACTCAAATTTTCTCTCTGTCGTGCTACCGGCAAGACCTACTAATTCGCTGTTGCTAACTGGATTTGTTTTCACAACTATTTGGTGAAGTACACTATTCTAGTTTTGAGCTTTCGCTGTGCAGGCTTTCTCTTCAATAAATCCTTGCATTCTTTTTTTGATATCGGATTATTTGTTGATGACTTTGGATAGTTTTTGAATTCCCCTTTGACCAATTCAAAATGGCTGACCCTTCTCAAGTCCCAAAATTCAGGAAGTGTAATGCTAGGGACTGTTCAAGGCGTCTTCCGAAGGCCTCTATCGATCCTCACACCGTTTGTTCCAATTGTCGGGATAAAACCTGTCAATTGGAAGATCGATGTGAGGAATGTGTTGGGCTTTCGGAATTCGATTTTATCGAATTCCAAAAATATACACGTAGGCTAGAGAGAGATAGAGTCAGGAGAAGTTCATCTCGTTCTGTTGATTTTTTCCTCTCCTCATGCCCCACAACCTATTCCTTCCCCTGTAGTGGTTGCTCCTGATCCCCCTTCTGGCACTCAGGAACCTTCGATGGCTGACATGATGCGTGCCATCCAAGCTCTGGGTGAGAGAGTTGAGTCCCTGGCTAGTGACCGTAACCAGCTCTTGGCGGACGTCAAGGAGCTGAAGTGTAAAAGTGCAGTGGGAAGTGGTAAAGTGAGTGATAGTGTTGTGGATAGTGTTGCGCTTGAGGGTTCGTCTGTTCGTGCCTGTCGTCCTCCTAGTCCGGGACCTCTTGCAAGCTCCCAAGTCCAGGGGAGAAGCAATGTCGTACGACCAATGGGTTCGAGAGGCTTTAATCAGCGAACAGACGTTCCCTCCGTGGTTTCGGGCGTATCTACCCAAGATCGTCCCACCCACACAAAGACGAGAGAGCCCATTTATTCCTCGTCTGCGGAAGAGGTTTCTCGTAAGAAACCATGGACCAAGGTCTCACGACCTCTTAAGCGCAAGTCGGTCCCTTCCGCGCAAGTCCAACGGCCCAGTTGTAGCCACTGGGTCAGTTTGGACTCGCTGCAGTCTTCCGACGACTGCTCACCTCCTAAGAGAGGCAAAGCGGTACCGCCTCAGGCAGTTACACCGTCTGTCGCCGCACCTGCTACTGCAGACCCTAAGTGGTCTTTGCTGCAGACCATGCAGTACCAATTAACGTCTCTAATGCAGGACTTTCGTGCGGAGAAGGTTGCTGCTGCACCTACCTCTTGCCTACAACCAACCACACTCTCGGTTGTGCGTCCTGTGGACGCTGAGGCAACCTTCTTGCGCACTCCAGCTGAGAGAGTCCCGCCACCCATGCGTTCCAGTGTACCCTGTCAGCCGCATGTTGACATTCAGCGACGCACGGAACCTTCCGTTGACGTTCGCGAGGTACAACAATCGTCAGAGTTGTTTTGTTTTGACGCGGAGCGTCAACCTCCGCAACCCAGTGTGGTTGAATATGCTCGCCCACATCAGACTAGACAGTCTGGAGTAGACGCTGTGCGTCCCCGCGCTGCTATGGTTGTTGCCAGCTCACAGACTGGGCAACAGTTCCATGACGTTGCGTCCGGTTCATTCACGCGTGCACCCGTGCGACCGGACTCAGCCAACCAGCCGATACCTACTCCATTGCCGCTTCCTCCTCAATTCTCGGACGATGGACTTTCTGATTATGACGATGCGGCACATTCGGACCTTGACGAGCCCAAGTCCACGCAACCATCTTTGGACTTTAGAAAAGTTCTTGCTCTGTTCAAAGAGATGTTTCCGGACCAGTTTGTGTCTGTGGCTCCGCGCTCTCCTCCGTCAGAGTTTGCTTTAGGCACGCTGTCATCCTCGCCTGCCTTTACTAGACTCGTCCTCGCACGCTCGTCCAAGAGAGCTTTACGAGTTATAGGAGAGTGGATGCAGTCCAAAAAGAGTCTAGGGACGACAGCCTTTACGTTTCCCCCTGCTAAACTCTCTTCCAGATCGAGCGTCTGGTATGCCACGGGAGAAGTTCTCGGCTTGGGAGTTCCTGCCTCTGCCCAGGGCGACTTCTCAAGTCTTGTAGACTCTCCCCGCAGGCTAGCCATGAGACGCTCTAAGATATGCTGGTCACCTTCGGACCTAGACCATCTGTTGAAAGGGATATTTAGAGCCTTCGAGGTCTTCAACTTTTTAGACTGGTGTCTGGGAGCTTTGAGCAGGAAGATCTCCCCGTCTGAGAAGGAATCTTCTTTGCTCATCATGTCCTGCATGGACAAGGCCATACGTGACGGGTCTAGTGAGCTTGCTGCATCGTTCGTATCCGGAGTCCTCAAGAAGCGTGAGAACCTTTGCTCTTTCCTGTCAGCTGGAGTGACACCTTGTCAAAGATCCGAACTTCTGTTTGCTCCTCTCTCTAAGTGCCTTTTTCCAGAGGACTTGATTAAGGAGATTGCTGCTTCTTTGATACAGAAGGACACCCATGACCTGGTTGCGTCCTCTGCCCGCAAAGCCACCCCTTTGCCTACCTTGTCAGCGAGACCAAGGATGGACACTCCAGCGTCCCGATTTATTCCGCCCTTTCGTGGCAGAGCCTCCAGCAGAGGAGGTGCTCGTGCCGAAGGGAGACGTGGGAAGAAGAAAGGAACCAAGTCCTTTAAAGGCAGAGTCTGACTGCCAGCTTCTTCAGACAGCAGTGGGAGCCAGACTCAAGAACTTCTGGCAGACCTTGGAGAAGAGAGGCGCAGATGCACAATCTGTGAAGTTGCTCAGAGAGGGGTACAAGATCCCGTTTGTACGAAAACCCCCTCTAGCAACGTCTCCCATCGATCTCTCTCCCAGGTACAGAGAGGAAGACACGAGACGAGCATTGAAACAGGAGGTGTCTCTCTTACTAGAAAAGGGAGAGGTAGTCAAAGTCCTGGACCATCAAACCCCGGGCTTCTACAACCGTCTTTTCTTAGTGGCAAAGAAGACAGGAGGGTGGAGGCCGGTGCTAGACGTCAGTGCGCTGAATGTCTTTGTCACAAAGCAGACGTTCGCCATGGAGACCACAAAGTCCGTTCTAGCAGCGGTCAGAAGGGAAGACTGGATGGTCTCTTTAGACCTAAGGGACGTATACTTTCACGTCCCCATCCACCCAGACTCCCAACCTTTTCTGAGATTCGTTTACGAAAAGGTTGTCTACCAGTTTCAAGCCCTGTGCTTTGGCCTAAGCACAGCTCCTCTTGTTTTTACGAGGCTGATGAGGAATGTAGCCAAATTCCTTCATTTAGCGGACATCAGAGCCTCCCTCTATTTGGACGACTGGCTTCTAAGAGCTTCTTCCAGTCGTCGCTGTCTGAAGGATCTAAAGTGGACTCTAGATCTGACCAAGGAATTGGGTCTCCTGGTCAATATGGAAAAGTCTCAAGTGGTCCCATCCCAAACTATTGTGTATTTAGGGATGGAGATTCACAGTCTAGCTTTTCGGGCTTTTCCGTCGGCCCCCAGAACAAGTCAAGCCCAGTTATGCATCCAGAACATGCTGAAGAAGGAACGATGTTCAGTCAGGCAGTGGATGAGTCTGATAGGGACACTATCATCCCTGGAACAGTTCGTATCGTTAGGAAGACTACACCTCCGTCCTCTTCAATATCACCTAGCTGTTTACTGGAAAAAGGACAAGACGCTAGAAGCGGTCTCGATCCCCATTTCCGAGAAGATGAAGTCTTCCCTGACTTGGTGGAAGGACAGTATCAGCCTCAGAGAGGGTCTGCCCCTGGCTGTTCAGACTCCCAACCACGTTCTCTTCTCGGACGCATCGGACACGGGCTGGGGCGCGACATTAGACGGTCGGGAATGCTCGGGAACTTGGAACTCGAGTCAAAGGACAATGCATATCAACTGCAAGGAGCTACTGGCAGTTCATCTGGCCTTGAAAAGCTTCAAGTCTCTCCTTCAAGGCAAAGTGGTGGAGGTGAACTCGGACAACACCACGGCTTTGGCGTACATCTCCAAGCAAGGAGGGACCCACTCTATGACGTTGTACGAGATCGCAAGGGACCTCCTCACCTGGTCAAAAGATCTAAACATTTCACTAGTAACGAGGTTCATCCAAGGCAACTTGAATGTCATGGCAGATTGCCTCAGTCGGAAGGGACAAATCATTCCAATAGAATGGACCCTACACAAGGATGTGTGCAAGAGACTTTGGGCCACATGGGGCCAGCCTACCATAGATCTCTTCGCAACCTCGATGACCAAGAGGCTCCCAATATATTGCTCACCAATCCCGGACCCAGCAGCAGTTCATATAGATGCCTTTCTCCTAGATTGGTCACATCTAGACCTATATGCATTCCCCCCGTTCAAGATTGTCAACAAGGTACTGCAGAAGTTCGCCTCTCACGAAGGGACAAGGTTGACGTTAGTTGCTCCCCTCTGGCCCACGAGAGAATGGTTCACCGAGGTACTTCGATGGCTAGTGGACGTTCCCAGAACTCTTCCTCTAAGGGTGGACCTTCTACGTCAGCCACACGTAAAGAAGGTACACCAAGGCCTCCACGCTCTTCGTCTGACTGCCTTCAGACTATCGAAAGACTCTCGAGAGCTAGAGGCTTTTCGAAGGAGGCAGCCAGGGCGATTGCTAGAGCAAGGAGGACATCCACCCTTAGAGTCTACCAATCGAAGTGGGAAGTTTTCCGAAACTGGTGCAAATCAGCATCTGTATCTTCGACCAGTACCTCTGTAACTCAAATAGCTGACTTCCTTTTATACCTGAGGAAAGAACGATCTCTTTCAGCTCCCACTATCAAGGGTTACAGAAGCATGTTGGCAGCAGTCTTCCGTCACAGAGGCTTAGATCTTTCCAACAACAGAGATCTACAGGACCTCCTTAAGTCTTTTGAGACCACGAAGGAGCGTCGTTTGGCTACACCTGGTTGGAATTTAGACGTGGTACTAAGATTCCTTATGTCAGAAAGGTTCGAGCCGCTTCAATCAGCCTCCTTTAAAGATCTCACTTTAAAGACTCTTTTCCTGGTTTGCTTAGCCACAGCTAAAAGAGTCAGTGAGATTCACGCCTTCAGCAGGAACATCGGATTTTCATCTGAAACGGCTACATGTTCTTTACAACTTGGTTTTCTAGCCAAAAACGAGCTACCCTCTCGTCCTTGGCCGAAATCGTTCGATATTCCAAGCCTATCGAATATGGTTGGAAATGAACTAGAAAGAGTCTTATGCCCTGTGAGAGCTCTTAAGTTCTATTTAAGACGAACTAAACCTTTACGAGGACAGTCAGAAGCTTTATGGTGTTCAGTTAAGAAACCATCTTTGCCTATGTCAAAGAATGCTTTATCCTATTTTATCAGACTGTTAATACGAGAAGCTCATTTCCATCTGAGTGAGGAAGACCAAGCTTTGCTGAAGGTAAGGACACATGAAGTTAGAGCTGTCGCAACTTCAGTGGCCTTTAAACAAAATAGATCTCTGCGAAGTATAATGGACGCAACCTATTGGAGAAGCAAGTCAGTGTTCGCGTCTTTTTATCTTAAAGATGTCCAGTCTCTTTACGAGAACTGCTACACCCTGGGACCATTCGTAGCAGCGAGTGCAGTAGTGGGTGAGGGCTCAACCACTACAATCCCCTAATTCCATAACCTTTTTAATCTTTCTCTTGAAATGTTTTTATTGTTGTTTTTGGGTTGGCCGGAAGGCTAAGAAGCCTTTCGCATCCTGGTTGATTTGGCGGGTGGTCAAATTCTTTTCTTGAGAAGCGCCTAGATTAGAGGTTTTGATGAGGTCGTGTGGTATGGGTTGCAACCCTTCATACTTCAGATCCTAGGGGTCGCTCAGCATCCTAAGAGGATCGCGAGGCTCCGTAAGGAAGACGTACTTAAAAAGGCAGAGTAATTGTTCAAGTCGACTTCCTTACCAGGTACTTATTTATTTTATTTTTGTTATTTTGATAACTTCTAAAATGAAATAAAAAATCCTTAGCTCATAATAATGTAAACATTTATTGCTGGTCTCTACCCACCCCCCTGGGTGTGAATCAGCTTATATAATCACCGGCTAAGTTAAATATTGAAAAATGTTATTTTGATAATAAAATAAATTTTTGAATATACTTACCCGGTGATTATATATTAAAGGACCCTCCCTTCCTCCCCAATAGAGACGCAGTGGACCGAGGAGAAAATTGAGTTCTTTGTTTACAATGAGTACTGAGTACCTGCACGACAGATGGCGCTGTTGAAGTACACCCCCTACCTGCATAGCGATCGCTGGCGGATTTTTTACGTAGAGTTTTCTGTCGAGCAGCAGAGCTGCAGCTTATATAATCACCGGGTAAGTATATTAAAAAATTTATTTTATTATCAAAATAACATATTACTTCTAAATTTATCATCTTTCATACATAAATTATGAAAAGAGACTTATTGTCAGCCTGTTCAACATAAAAACATTTGCTGCAAGTTTGAACTTTAGAAGTTCTATCAATTCAACCACCCATTTAGGAAGATTATTCCACAATTTGGTCACAGCTGGAATAAAACTTCTAGAATACTGTACGGTGTAGTATTTAGCCTCATGATGGAGAAGGCCTAAATATTAGAAGTACAGTAATTGCATACCTAGTACTCTATTACGAACAGGGTGGTACTGTCGGGAATATCTGAATATAAAGGATAGTTAGAATTATGAAAAATCTCAAGCAACATGCATAATGAACTAATTGTATGACGATGCCAGAGATCAATGTCTAGATCAGGAATTAGATATTTAATAAACTGTAAGTTCTTGTCCAACAAATTAGGATGAGAATCAGCAGCAGAAGACCAGACAAGAGAGCAATACTCAAAAGAAGGTAGAAAGAAAGAATTAAAACACTTCTTCAGAATAGATTGATCACTGAAAATCTTGAAAGGCTTTCTCAGTAAGTTAAGTTTTTGTACAATTGAAGAAGTCACAGACCTAATGTGTTTCTCAAAAGTAAATTTGTTATCGAGAATCACACCTAAAATTCTAAAAGTCATACAGTCATACAGAGTTTAAGAAACCTTGTCGATGCTGAGATCCGGATGTTGAGGAGTAACTGTCCTCGACCTACTCACAATCATACTTTGAGTTTTGTTTGGATTCAACTTCATGCCCCATAATTTGCGCCATGTACTAATTTTAGCTAGATCTCTATTAAGGGATTCAGCAACCCCAGATCTACATTCAGGGGATGGAATTGATGCCAATGGTTTAGCATCATGTGCATATGCAACAAGTTTGTTTTCTATGCCAAACCACATGTCGTGTATATAGTGTGAAAAGTAATGGGCCAAGAACACTGCCCTGAGGAAGAACAGATACAGTATGACATTTCTATACTCACCATGGTCCCCATCAACAACAATTCTTTGCTACCTATTTAGTGTATTAAGAGTTGACCCACCCTAAGGCAGCAACCATTCATGGATTCTCGATCTTCGCGGGTGTCTCTGTTACTCTACCTTAACCCCGTTAATATCAATGCCCTACTGTATTTACTTTCACTTCGGCTGTTAACCCGCTGGTATTGACAAAACACTGATTTAAGAGGTTTAAGTATGCATATCCCCTGCATTATCATGCTCAGAGGCTGCAATCTCAAATTTAATCAGACAGTTGAAGGAACTCCGACCCACCGTAGTGTGTCTCCCTATGTAAAGAACATAAGGTTTGTATTTTGTTTAGGAACAAATGACAAATTTGGATGTACAGTAATTTTTATTTTTCCTAACAATGTGAACCTGGAGCTCTTTGCACATACTGTACTTTACGCCCCATCACCTAACCCCCAGGAGAAAGTCCCGTCTGCAATCAAAGTGAAGAAAGTATAAGTGAGTGGTACATCTCCCCGTTGCCACTGATAACAACAGGGAAAGTTGTTGACTCTTCGTTAAAAGTTTTATAGCTGTATCTCTGCTAGTGCTGATTTCTTCTCCCTATGTATAGAACTGCTGGTTTGCATTGTTATGAAAAATACAAATTATAGTACAGAACATGTACAGTACTTCCAAAATTTTCATATTTATTGTATTGCCTTATATATTTCATTAGCAGCATTAATTCAATATACAGTACTTCTCTATTCAAATTTCCCAGAAAATCTGTTTGTTGCTAGTTCTAATGTACTTGGGACACGAAGAAAGAACTCCATGACAATGATAACTTTATTGCAGTTTGTAGACTCTCATTGTAATAGAAATTTTAAAACTAGTTTTAATGGTGATTTATTACTGGATTTTGAAATATTCTAGAGATTAAAACACTTAGAGTATCATGGGAACTGCAAATGCTTTAATCATCCTGCATACTTTTATCTTTTCAGTGTCATCCGTTTAATCCAGCAGTACCTGAAAGAAAATAATTTGGGTCGGACGTTGCGTGCATTGCAGGAGGAGACCTCCATAACCCTGAATACTGTGGACTCAGTTGAGAGTTTCATGGCAGATATCAATCAGGGGCATTGGGACACAGTGCTCAAGGCCATCCAGACTCTTAAACTCCCAGATAAGAAACTCATCGATTTATATGAACAGGTAAGGCACTGGAACTTTGATGATGACATTCTTTTCCAATTCTTTTTGCCAGCTAGTTGAATATTATTGTTCCAGCACCAAATACAAACCTTTCAGCTATGTATTATGGAGATACATTTCAGCGACAACTGAAACTAGCTGTAAAATTTTTAAGCAAGGTTAATGGGGAGGGGAGGGGGGGAGCAGGTGGTGTACTCACCACCCGCTCACACTCACAGTAGCTAACAGACGCCACTTTGCATATTGGCTCAGAAGAGAAGAAACGTTGTCTGATCTCCTCTGCTTACTCAGTTTTTCAAACCTATTAAAAATAACAACACTAAAATTTTAAGCTTTTCCATTCTCTAGAGTGTACATTTGAATGGAATGCGGATTTATCCAGGTAGGGGAAGGGCGCCAATGTCTTCATGTCTTCCTTCTAGACAGATCCCCACTCACTTTGTCCTGCTTGCAGAGGGCACACCTGTCTGCAGAAGTCTTCATGACGTGTGCAGGAAGTGGCCTCCCTCCCAGTGGCAGCGATTTGGCAGGTGTACGTAGAAGAAGGCTAAGAGAGATTCTTCCCCGTCGGGTTCATCCTCGTAGTCGTAGATACCTCGCCATATTACTACTGCTTCAATCACGCCACCCTAACTCTTCCCGATCGGTCTCACCTAGCGATCTGTCGGGTAGGAGTGGAGGCGACTTGACGTTAGGACAACCTTCCAGTTTGGAAGTCTCGGTTGCTTCCCTTAGAGAAGCAACTCACACTTCCTATACTTTGGGATCTGTCTGCTGACGATGTTTGTTAGCTGTGGCCCTTCTTTTAGGGCTTCCAGGACCTCCGAGAGATTGGTTGGTAGAGGCTCTCCATTGTAGGCCTAGCCTCCCACTTGAGGAAAAGACGCCCTTCAACTTGTGTTGTGCACTCGTCGTTCCATTTGTGAGACAATCAGCCCACATCAGCAACAGGGGTTGTTTGTCCTTCCCACCTGAAGGAGAGAAGACAATCATCTGAATTGTCTCCTCCAAGAGGTTTATTAAAGCTTGTCAAGGAGTCTTCAGTTCCACTCAGCTCTTCGGAGCTAGCCGATAGGAGTGTTAAACGAATGTTTACAGCTCCCGTCGTTGAGTCCTTAGGACACATCCTACCACTCTTCGCAAGGAGAGACCATAGCCTACCCTTGAACCCAGAGCATCTACTTCATTCATAGTTGCCGCCCATCCAGCAATACCCTCTTCCTTCCAAGGAGGGAAGCGAGGTTAGGCAATATTCTTCTGTTGAGTAGAAATGAAGTATGTCAGAACTCGCCAAATTAGGTCATGTTGGCGAACATAGCGAGAAAGCGAGCAAGCAAGGGCTTCAACCCTCACATACATCTACGCGCCCACAACATCACACGCTACCCCTCTTGCATTCATCATACCACTTTCATCCAACAACAGGTGAGGGAGTTCAGTACTTACCCTATCCTGCGCACACCATTTAGCAAGCCTCATACCTTACTTGTCATTTGATGCTCGCTCGTCCTACCATTAGTACACGCCCATGTGGTGCTCACTTATCCAATACTCGCCTTTTTTGCAAGCTACCAACCGGCGTTCACCCAGTGATCAATTACCCCGCCATCAAGGCTCACCGATAGAATATCCTGGCCAGAGATCACCCATTCTTAAGAAACAGGGAACTTGAATATCCTGGCCAAAGATCACTCATTCTTAAGAAACAGGGAACTACGAAAATGATATCCTTTGCAAAGGATAAATCCTGATTCCAGAATCTGGTACAAGAGCTTATACAACCAGGGTCAGGACCAATACCTAGATGTACTCCAATAATTCTTCAGAAGGCCAATAGATCCTCGATAAGAAATTTATCTCCCTTTGACCCATAGACCGTCTAGATATGAGCAATATCTATGTTCTAAACCTGCCTCCACCGGCCAGGACCTGGACTGGGAGAGACTGGACATTATTCCGATGATCCCTCAGAAATGCAAGAGGCATCAACGATCGGATACTCCCCTGCCGGGAGACTTTATCCATCCAAGAACAAGCAAGGGCTCGAGATCCGCGAGAGAGAGAGATCTTAAAATATTCTTCTTCAGCCAAGGGGTTACTGCACTGTAATTGTTCAGTGGCCACTTTCCTCTTGGCAAGGGTAGAAGAGACTCTTTTAGCTATGGTAAGCAGCTCTTCTTGAAGGACACTTCAAAATCAAACCATTGTTCTCTAGTCTTGGAAAGTGCCATAGTCTCTGTACCATGGTCTTCCACTGTCTTTGGTTATTAGAGTTCTCTTGCTTGAGGGTACACTCAGGCACGCTCTTCAGTTTGGTTTCTCTTCCTCTCGTTTTGTCAAAGTTTTTATTGTTTATATAAGAGATATATATTTTAATGATGTTGCCCTTCTTAAGAATTTAATTGTTCCGACACAGATACAAACCTTCTGCTATTTATAGGGCATTACTTTTGGCAATGCTGAAAACTAGCCAAGACAATTTTAGTGAGGGATAACTATCCCCATCCGCTAAATAGCGGAAGGGGGTGTGGTAGACCGGCTATACCGCTCACTCACACCTGTCGGTTACGTCATCAATATCTCTTGAGGGAGGGTATTGGATACGTCATAGAACTCATGCTTATCTTCGAGTTCCTACGTAAAGACAAGCCACTGGAGTCTCTCACACAAACTTCTGCAGGCCACTATCATTGTGATACCTGTAACTACAGTATTTTGATTTTAGCGAGGGTAGGGTTCCTGCTAATTAGATCAAAAATCAATTAGAGAGAACCAAGGGTCATAACCAAGGACAGTTGGTAGGACTTCCTCCCTCCTTAGAGTAAGTCACCCTATAAATAGCGAAAGGTTTGTATCTGTGTCAGAACAAATAACAAATTTGGAAACAATTTGTATTTTTCCTAGCATAAAAACCTGGAGCTATTTATACAAATTGGCCCGCCACCCTGTACCCCTAGAAGTCCTGCCAGAAAGCAAAAGTGGTTACTAAACCGACAGGTGTGAGTGAGCAGGGGTAGCCGGTCTACCCCACCCCCTTCCGCTAAATAGCGGAGGGGGTTAGCTATCCCTCACTAAAATTGTCTTGGCTAGTTTTCAGCGTTGCCAAAAGTAATACTCTATAAATAGCTCCAGGTTTGTATGTTAGGAAAAATACAAATTATTTCTAAATTTGTTATTTTTATTTTTCCTAATTACAGTATGAAAAACCTGAGTCCTTTCATTATTATTATTATTATTATTATTGTGTACCCTCAAGCAGGAGAACTCTACCCTAAGACAGTGGAAGACCATGGTACAGAGGCTATGGTACTGCCCAAGATTAGAGAACAATGTTTTGATGTAGGAGTTCTTCTAGAAGAGCTGCTTACCATAGTTATAGAGTCTCTTCTACCCCTACGAAGAGGGAAGTAGCCACTGAACAATTACAGTGTGGTAGTTAATTCCTTGATCAAAGACAAATTATTTGGTAATCTTAGTGTTGTCAGGTGTATGAGGACAGAGGAGAATATGGAAAGAAAAGGCCAAAGTATTCAGTGCATGTGTAGGTAAAGTAAAATTGAGAATTAACCAGAGAGAGGGATCCAATGTAGTACTGCGTGGCCAGTCAAAGGACCCAATAACTCCCTAGCGGTAGTCTCTCAACGGGTGGCTGGTGCCTTGGCCAACCTACTACACTTTTCAACTTGGTGCTGAAAGTAAAACCAGACTATTCAGTGTATGTGTAGGTAAAGTAAGATCGAGAATTAACGAGAGAGAGGGATCCAATGTAGTATTGTCTGGCCAGTCAAAGGACCCAATAACTCTTTAGCGGTTGTCTCTCAATGGGTGGCTGGTGCTCTGCCCAACCTACTACACTTTTCACCTTGGTGCTGAAAGTAAAACCAGACTATTCAGTGTATGTGTAGGTAAAGTAAGATCGAGAATTAACCAGAGAGAGGGATCCAATGTAGTATTGTTTGGCCAGTCAAAGGACCCAATAACTCTCTAGCGGTAGTCTCTCAATGGGTGGCTGGTGCCTTGGCCAACCTACTACACTTTTCACCTTGGTGCTGAAGGTAAAAAATGACGATACAGGCGTGTGTCTTCTTAGCACCTACATTCCGCCAACTACTCCACTTACCATGTTCAAAATACTGTGTTAAAAGTTTTGATGGCCATTCCAATCACTGAAGACAAACCCCTGTATAAAAGATGCTAGTTTATATAGTTTGGAAAAGTAAATATTATAGTAATCCTTTGCCATATCATAGTTCACCTATCATTTCCTCAGTACATCGTGGATTTATAGCTATATTATATGTAACTATATTGCAGACTCCTCTACATAAAAATTGCTGAGGGATTACTGTAGAGTGCTTACAAAATTTTATCATGTACTAAACAATGCTATCATCACTATAAAGTTTCAGGCAAGAGACCAATACCCAAGCCTCAGGGCTTGGGTATTGTCCAATAGCTCAGACTAAGGTATCTGCATTCTATATTCTTGTGTATGGTCCATTAGTTATAGGTGTTAAATTCGTGATGGATGACGGCTGGTCTAAATATGTACAGTAGTTTATTACTATGGTACTGTAGTTTTACCTTATCATTGTTTTCAAATATAAATACTGGTGATACACATTGTTTAATACTGAGATGATCTCCATGGTTAGGGAAATGAATCATAAGGCTTTTCAACTTGATTATCTTTCCCTAGGTTGTACTGGAGTTGATTGAATTGAGAGAACTGGGAGCAGCCAAGTCAGTCCTTAGGAATACAGATCCACTTATCATGCTTAAACAGACAGTTCCTGAAAGGTAAGTGTACTGTACAGGCCTAATTTAATCCTGCCTAATTTTACTAATCAAAAGATCACCTGAGGTGTGGCATGTTACTGCTGTCGTCTTTGGTCTTACTGTGACTTATTGTCTCTTGGTCTTGATTTTTTCTCAGCTGTTTCATTTATTATCAGTGTTTACAACTGCTGCCAGTTTCTGTTGACTATTTTGTAATGTTTGTTTTAATGCACTGTATTGATAAACTACTGTGAACCTGACTTATTCAACAGGAATTATGGTTATGTAAGGAACGAGAAGTGAAGTGGTTAGTTGAGAATGAGAGGTTGAGTTGTGAGAATGAGGCATTGCAGAAGGAACTTAAGGAATTGTAGAAAGAGTGGAAGAAGGTGTAGTGATAGGGATAAGAGATAATGAAGAACTAATGGAGAAACGAATGAAAGTTATGATGGGTCAGGTAACTAAAAAAATGTGGTGGGATATCACAAACACAAACCCCACACCCTTAAATCAACAAAACACACACTTTTCAATCAACAAAACACACACTTTTCTCGTGCTCTAACCCTAACTGTACTCCTAGACAAGAATTTTTAAAATTATTTTGTTCCGACACCAAATACAAACTATTTCTCTCTTTATAGGGATTATACTTTCAGCAAAGCTGGAAGACTAGCCATAAAACTTTTAGTGAAGTATGACTACCTACCGCTGGTTTGCAGGGCCTGAGGTAGTGGGTAGTACCAGCTACCCTACTCACACACACCTGTGTTCTATCGTCACTTTTGCTTTTGGCTTGGGGGAGTGAGGACCTTCCGTTCTTTCTCCCCCTTGAAGGTCGCCAAAGTGGCACTGTCTTTTGGCTTTTGAAACGGTTCTCCATTCCCTTTGTTTTGCATGCAGTCTATTTGCTTGTAGGATTCTCCTTGTATCGAGTGTCGGGAGTGACCATCCTCCCAGTGGGTGAGATTGGTAGGAAGTGGAAGAGAAAGTCTAAAAGGGATTCTTGTCCTAGCAGTCTCCCTCGAAGGCGACGAAAACTCGACTACCGTCTCCTTCGTCTTGATGCCTCTACTCTGACTCTGCTTGGCCTTTTCCCCTCCGGGGTCGAATAAGAGCAATTAGCTCTGGGGACAGTGTACCAATAGAGCTCTCGTGACCCCCAGACAACCCTTAGGTGCAGCCATCGTTGCTTTCCTTAGTGAAGCAGCGGCGTCCACCACCAGGGGATTCTTGCTCGTTCTTTCTGGTTTCCCCCGTAAGAAATTTTTTTTCGAGAGTACTGTACTACAATTAAGGATTAATCACTGTTATCCTTTCCGAGAATCTTGAGGTAATGAACCAACAGTTTTCTCATGCCCTTAGCAGCAGCCCTCATTCCTCCTAATGCTGGAGTATGAGAGCAACTGGTGTTCCTCAGGGTTACCAGTCAGGGTGTCTCCCTCGTTCTTCTAAATGCTGGAGTACGAGTGTAACCCAGAAACTGCTGACACGCAAGCAGTTTTCTTTGGTGGTCCTTGAAGTTACCAGATAGGGTTTTTGCCCTTGTTCTTCCTAATGCTGGAGTACAAGGGTGACCCAGAAACTGCTTAAGCAAAAGCAATTTCAATGTCTTAGGCATCTCTCGGTGTTGACGTGCAGCTTGAGCTCAGCTCGTTAACGGGAAGCAGGGAGCAGTGTTTGGAGTTCCATCTCCAGGGGCTGGAAAATTTCCCTTACGAGGGGAAGTTAACCTTTACCAGGTATTGGGCAACTTTCCTTTCCAACAAAGAGTTACTCTCCACCAGCCACTGTCCAGCAATCTTCACACTTGCGGGAAGAATTGTCGACAGCAGCACCAGGGGCTGACTGCCTTTGCCACCTGCGGGAGAGAATGCCTTCCCTCTGTACCCTCAGGGTACAAAACGAGTCTCGTTAGAAGCTAGCTGACCGATTACAGTCCTCGTCTTCCATCGAAGAGTCTCATAGGCTTTACCTCTTAAGGGTTATTGCCGACATCACACCCTTGGGCACAACAAACTCTTAGAGCTTTATGAGGCTAGATGCTTCTAGATCTGTACCTCATAGGTTGTAACCTCTTGCAAGGGAGAACTCCTCGTAGGTTATATCTCTTCAGTGTTATTTCCTATATCATACCTCTTCGAAGTACAACAAATCTCTTGGAGCTTTATGAGGCCAGTCCCCTGGGAACTTGCTCTTCATGGTTTCAAACTCGTAAGAGGGAGAAATTTCTGTTCATTGATAAGAGAATGTGCTAGTGCACTTTACCTCTCACCCAGTGAGGTTAGCGGGCGAGGAGCTACCATTTACTAGAACTATCTCTCATCACAATGAACAGTTGAGGGAGTTCAGTGCCTAACTACAGCTACTTGCTGCATCCCCCTCCCACCACAATATACAGTTGAGGGAGTTTAGTGCACACTTATATCTATTCACCTAACCCAACACCAGCCAACAGTAGAGGGTGTTCAGCGTACCTGCCATCCTATGCGCTTGATTCCTCATTCGCCAAATTCAGAAATTGTTGTATAGCTCACAGGTACAGTGAGGATAGAACAAATCTCTTTATGCAATACTGTGCATCTTATTTTAACGTTATCTTCTCACTATGAGTAAGCCGTAGCTATACAAGCTTCAGCTCGCTATATAGCTATTCAAAAGAGAGATACTGCATACAAAGACATTTAAGCTTCCATCTGTGCAACTGCCTTGTCAGCACTCAGTAACGTTTGTCGGCACTCACTAACGTTCACCTAATTACTACTACTACTAACAAAGTACCGTGTCGTGGACGTTGGCAGTCAATCGCCTCCACCTCTTCCTTTCTCTAACCATTTGTGTCACTTGATTTGGTGTACAATTACCCGCCAAGCTAATACCATCATAATGGATGACATGAGATACTTTGGTTGCTCATGTGCGCTCGCCCATATGCCACCAGACCTCGCCAAGAATGTAGAAACCTAGAATTGTACGAGTCTGGTAGGCAAAACCCTCAGGGCTTATTGCTACAATTGGGGATGCCTGCCGACTGCTTGAAGCTGCCGTAGGCCACCATTAACGAGTCTCTTAAGACAAACAGTACTGTAGTCCTACCTAGTTATTGCCACATATACGAATGCTTTTAGACCCCTTATGGCTGCCGCATCCCACCATGGTGCGGAAACGTGTCTCAGGAAACATAATCCTTGAGTTTTATTATCTAGGACTTCTCTCTAAGGGTTAGAGAACTCATTGGAGGCAACTCAGGTGAGCAAGTCCCTACCATTATTATTATTAATATTACTTGCTAAGCTCCAACCCTAGTTGGAAAAGCAGGATGCTATAAGCCCAAGGGACCCAACAGGGAAAATAGCCCAGTGAGGAAAGGAAACAAGGAAAAATAAAATCTTTCAAGAACAGTAACAACATTAAAATAAATATTTCCTATACATACTATAAAAACTTTACCTAAACAAGAAGCAGAGAAGTTGGATAGAATAGTGTGCCCGAGTGTACCTTCAAGCAAGAGAAATCTAACCCAAGACAGTGAAATACCATGGTATAGAGGCTATGCCACTATCCAATACTAGAGAACAATGGTTTGATTTTGGAGTGTCCTTCTCCTAGAAGAGCTGCTTACCATAGCTAAAGAGTCTCTTCTACCCTTACCAAAAGGAAAGTAGCCACTGAACAATTACAGTGCAGTAGTTAACCCCTTGGGTGAAGAAGAATTGTTTGGTACTCTCAGTGTTGTTAGGTGTATGAGGACAGAGGAGAGTCTGTAAAGAATATGCCAGACTATTCAGTGTATGTGTAGGCAAAGGGAAAGTGAAATGTTACCAGGGAGAAGGATCCAATGTAGTACTGTCTGGCCAGTCAAAGGACCCATAACTCTCTAGCGGTAGTATCTCAACAGGTGGCTGGTGCCCTGGCCAACCTACTACCAATAGAGATCTGATCGCTTCACTAGCTATATATGTGCACAAACATTTTTATGTTCACAGTGCTATAGTTAGTCAACAATCATTTCCTTTTGAGCAATGATGATGTTCGGCACACAGTGTTCCACAAGCTACTCCAGGGGTTACCTTAGGGGTGCACACAACATGGAAATGTGTTCATCATACTCAGGCTCATGTACGAACATTTACCCTAAACGGGGAAGTTACGAATTGACACACCCACATGCAGGTAAGCAAGCTAATATTTGCGACAAATGTTGTCCACTTTGCCAGCTGCATACGTTATCCGCGCCTCCGAATGCACACTTGTGAAGAGTAGTAACGGCTCCTTCCTTGACATAGGTAGTCTGTCCCCGAGGGGATTCCTTCACCCCCATCATATGGAATACCTGTCATCAGGGAGAAGGAGGTTTTGGCAAACATTTACTGTTGTGTTCTAATTGAGTATCAGGCACAAAGAACCATTAGGTCACAACTGGATCTTTGTTCTGCCGTGCGGGGTATTGGTGCCGCAAGATTAGAGGAAACTCCGTATTTATAGGAATTTTTTTCGGTCTGGCCTACTAGTCTGTAACCAGACGTATGCATACAACTACCTGACTGACAAAAGTGATGGAAGGTAAGTCTTAATCTCTACCTTCAGAAGTAGTTGCTTGTGACCGATCGTTGGCTACTGAAAGTTAGCTTGACAGCAAGCAACTAGAGAGGTTCACTGGAATGTCCTTATCTGCTAGAGATAACTGAACTACTCTGGTATTTACCGGTCTATGAGCAGATATGCACGACCAACTCCCATTCCAACATAGGAAGCTGGTTGACAAGATTCAGCATCCCTTTGCAACCGATTGCATGATTTCAGGTATCCCCACTAATGAATGGTTTGTCGAGAGTCTGTAGTTAAGGATTAACCATGGTTATCCTTTCCAAGAATCTGGTGGTAATGCACCAACAGCTTTTAGTGCCCTTAGTGGCAGCACCTTGTTCTTCATAATACTGGAGTATAAGGATATCCGGTGCTCCTCGGAGTTACCAGTCAGGGTTTCTCCCTCATTGTTCAGACAGCCTCAGCAATGTTTTCAACTGTACCAAAAGGCTAAAATCACTATTGGATCTTTACTCAGACAGCCTCTATAACATTTATTATTATTATTATTATTATTATTATTATTACTAGCTAAGCTACAACCCTAGTTGGAAAAGCAAGATGATATAAGCCCAAGCGCTCCAATAGGGAAAAATAGCACAGTGAGGAAAGGAAATAAGGAAATAAATAAACGACATACAGTAAGAAGTAATGAACAATTAGAATAAGATATTTCAAAAACATAAACAACCTTAAAACAGATATTTGATATATAAACTATATAAGGACTTCTGTAAGCCTGTTCAACGTAAAAACATTTGCTGCTAGTTTAATCTTTTGAAGATCTACTGATTCAACTACCCGATGAGGAAGATCATTCCACAACGTGGTCACAGCTGGAATAAAACTTCTCGAGTACTGTGTAGTATTGAGCCTCATGATGGAGAAGGCCTGGCTATTAGAATTTACAATGTTTCCAGAAAGATGAAATCACTTTCTATCCCACCACTTGCACTTACTACACAGTTTCTACAATGTTTACAATGCTTCCAAAGACGAAAATCATGAGCTATAACACCATGTGTGCTCATTGTAGAGCCTCTGCAATGTTTACAACTCTTCCAGCAGCCTCTGCAACGTTTACAACTCTTCCAGAAGGTTAACATCACTGGCTACACCACCATATGCACTTACTGCACAACTTCTACAACATTTAAAAGACTTCCAGCAGGCTCAAAACATTGGCAGTTCTTACTTCAGAGAGCCTTTCCAATTTTTATAACGCTTCCAGAAGGCAAAATCATTGGCTGCAACACCACATGCACTCACTGCACAGCCTCTATAATGTTTAAAACCCTTCCAGTAGGCTCAAATTACTTCCAGATCTTTGCCCAGATAGCCTTTATAATGTTTACAAAACTTACAGTAGGCTAAAATCACAGGCACCCCTTTTTTTAGACATTTTCAACAATGTTTACGATGCATCCAGAAGACTAAAATTACTGGATACAACACCACTTGTACTCAATGCACCACTTCTACCGCATTTATAATACTTCCACAAGGTTCAAATGATTCGCAGTTCTTTCCTCAGACAGCATCTACAATTTTTATAATGCTTCCAGAAGGCTAAAATCATTGGCTACGCCACCACTTGTACTCACTGCACATCTACAACATTTAAGAGGCTTCCAGAAGGCTAAAATTATTGTCTACACCACCACTTGTACTCACTGCACACCTACAACATTTAAGAGGCTTCCAGAAGGCTAAAATTATTGTCTACACCACCACTGGTACTCACTGCACATCTACAACATTTAAGAGGCTTCCAGAAGGCTAAAATCATTGTCTACAACACCACCACTTGTACTCACTGCACATCTACAACATTTAAGAGGCTTCCAGAAGGCTAAAATTATTGTCTACACCACCACTTGTAATCACTGCACACCTACAACATTTAAGAAGCTTCCAGAAGGCTAAAATTATTGTCTACGCCACCACTTGTACTCACTGCACACCTACATCATTCAAGAGGCTTCCAGAAGGCTAAAATCATTGGCTACGCCACCACTTGTGCTCACTGCACATCTACAAAATTTAAGAGGCTTCCACAAGGCTAAAATCATTGTCTACACCACCACTTGTACTCACTGCACATCTACAACATTTAAGAGGCTTCCAGAAGGCTAAAATCATTGTCTACACCACCACTTGTACTCACTGCACATCTACAACATTTAAGAGGCTTCCAGAAGGCTAAAATCATTGTCTACACCACCACTTGTACTCACTGCACATCTACAACATTTAAGAGGCTTCCAGGAGGCTAAAATCATTGTCTACACCACCACTTGTACTCACTGCACACCTACAACATTTAAGAGGCTTCCAGGAGGCTAAAATCATTGTCTACACCACCACTTGTACTCACTGCACATCTACAACATTTAAGAGGCTTCCAGGAGGCTAAAATTATTGTCTACACCACCACTTGTACTCACTGCACATCTACAACATTTAAGAGGCTTCCAGAAGGCTAAAATCATTGGCTACACCACCACTTGTACTCACTGCACATCTACAACATTCAAGAGGCTTCCAGAAGGCTAAAATCATTGTCTACACCACCACTTGTACTCACTGCACATCTACAACATTCAAGAGGCTTCCAGAAGGCTAAAATCATTGTCTACACCACCACTTGTACTCACTGCACATCTACAACATTCAAGAGGCTTCCAGAAGGCTAAAATTATTGTCTACACCACCACTAGTACTCACTGCACGTTGAACTCACTGTTCAACGTAAAAACATTTGCTGCGAGTTTAATCTTTTGAAGATCTACTGATTCAACTACCCGATGAGGAAGATCATTCCACAACGTGGTCACAGCTGGAATAAAACTTCTCGAGTACTGTGTAGTATTGAGCCTCATGATGGAGAAGGCCTGGCTATTAGAATTTACAATGTTTCCAGAAAGATGAAATCACTTTCTATCCCACCACTTGCACTTACTACACAGTTTCTACAATGTTTACAATGCTTCCAAAGACGAAAATCATGAGCTATAACACCATGTGTGCTCATTGTAGAGCCTCTGCAATGTTTACAACTCTTCCAGCAGCCTCTGCAACGTTTACAACTCTTCCAGAAGGTTAACATCACTGGCTACACCACCATATGCACTTACTGCACAACTTCTACAACATTTAAAAGACTTCCAGCAGGCTCAAAACATTGGCAGTTCTTACTTCAGAGAGCCTTTCCAATTTTTATAACGCTTCCAGAAGGCAAAATCATTGGCTGCAACACCACATGCACTCACTGCACAGCCTCTATAATGTTTAAAACCCTTCCAGTAGGCTCAAATTACTTCCAGATCTTTGCCCAGATAGCCTTTATAATGTTTACAAAACTTACAGTAGGCTAAAATCACAGGCACCCCTTTTTTTAGACATTTTCAACAATGTTTACGATGCATCCAGAAGACTAAAATTACTGGATACAACACCACTTGTACTCAATGCACCACTTCTACCGCATTTATAATACTTCCACAAGGTTCAAATGATTCGCAGTTCTTTCCTCAGACAGCATCTACAATTTTTATAATGCTTCCAGAAGGCTAAAATCATTGGCTACGCCACCACCTGTACTCACTGCACATCTACAACATTTAAGAGGCTTCCAGAAGGCTAAAATTATTGTCTACACCACCACTTGTACTCACTGCACACCTACAACATTTAAGAGGCTTCCAGAAGGCTAAAATTATTGTCTACACCACCACTGGTACTCACTGCACATCTACAACATTTAAGAGGCTTCCAGAAGGCTAAAATCATTGTCTACAACACCACCACTTGTACTCACTGCACATCTACAACATTTAAGAGGCTTCCAGAAGGCTAAAATTATTGTCTACACCACCACTTGTAATCACTGCACACCTACAACATTTAAGAAGCTTCCAGAAGGCTAAAATTATTGTCTACGCCACCACTTGTACTCACTGCACACCTACATCATTCAAGAGGCTTCCAGAAGGCTAAAATCATTGGCTACGCCACCACTTGTGCTCACTGCACATCTACAAAATTTAAGAGGCTTCCAGAAGGCTAAAATCATTGTCTACACCACCACTTGTACTCACTGCACATCTACAACATTTAAGAGGCTTCCAGAAGGCTAAAATCATTGTCTACACCACCACTTGTACTCACTGCACATCTACAACATTTAAGAGGCTTCCAGAAGGCTAAAATCATTGTCTACACCACCACTTGTACTCACTGCACATCTACAACATTTAAGAGGCTTCCAGGAGGCTAAAATCATTGTCTACACCGCCACTTGTACTCACTGCACATCTACAACATTTAAGAGGCTTCCAGGAGGCTAAAATCATTGTCTACACCACCACTTGTACTCACTGCACATCTACAACATTTAAGAGGCTTCCAGGAGGCTAAAATTATTGTCTACACCACCACTTGTACTCACTGCACATCTACAACATTTAAGAGGCTTCCAGAAGGCTAAAATCATTGGCTACACCACCACTTGTACTCACTGCACATCTACAACATTCAAGAGGCTTCCAGAAGGCTAAAATCATTGTCTACACCACCACTTGTACTCACTGCACATCTACAACATTCAAGAGGCTTCCAGAAGGCTAAAATCATTGTCTACACCACCACTTGTACTCACTGCACATCTACAACATTCAAGAGGCTTCCAGAAGGCTAAAATTATTGTCTACACCACCACTAGTACTCACTGCACGTTGAACTCACTGTTCAACGTAAAAACATTTGCTGCGAGTTTAATCTTTTGAAGATCTACTGATTCAACTACCCGATGAGGAAGATCATTCCACAACGTGATCACAGCTGGAATAAAACTTCTCGAGTACTGTGTAGTATTGAGCCTCATGATGGAGAAGGCCTGGCTATTAGAATTTACAATGTTTCCAGAAAGATGAAATCACTTTCTATCCCACCACTTGCACTTACTACACAGTTTCTACAATGTTTACAATGCTTCCAAAGACGAAAATCATGAGCTATAACACCATGTGTGCTCATTGTAGAGCCTCTGCAATGTTTACAACTCTTCCAGCAGCCTCTGCAACGTTTACAACTCTTCCAGAAGGTTAACATCACTGGCTACACCACCATATGCACTTACTGCACAACTTCTACAACATTTAAAAGACTTCCAGCAGGCTCAAAACATTGGCAGTTCTTACTTCAGAGAGCCTTTCCAATTTTTATAACGCTTCCAGAAGGCAAAATCATTGGCTGCAACACCACATGCACTCACTGCACAGCCTCTATAATGTTTAAAACCCTTCCAGTAGGCTCAAATTACTTCCAGATCTTTGCCCAGATAGCCTTTATAATGTTTACAAAACTTACAGTAGGCTAAAATCACAGGCACCCCTTTTTTTAGACATTTTCAACAATGTTTACGATGCATCCAGAAGACTAAAATTACTGGATACAACACCACTTGTACTCAATGCACCACTTCTACCGCATTTATAATACTTCCACAAGGTTCAAATGATTCGCAGTTCTTTCCTCAGACAGCATCTACAATTTTTATAATGCTTCCAGAAGGCTAAAATCATTGGCTACGCCACCACCTGTACTCACTGCACATCTACAACATTTAAGAGGCTTCCAGAAGGCTAAAATTATTGTCTACACCACCACTTGTACTCACTGCACACCTACAACATTTAAGAGGCTTCCAGAAGGCTAAAATCATTGTCTACACCACCACTGGTACTCACTGCACATCTACAACATTTAAGAGGCTTCCAGAAGGCTAAAATTATTGTCTACACCACCACTTGTACTCACTGCACACCTACAACATTTAAGAAGCTTCCAGAAGGCTAAAATTATTGTCTACGCCACCACTTGTACTCACTGCACACCTACAACATTCAAGAGGCTTCCAGAAGGCTAAAATCATTGGCTACGCCACCACTTGTACTCACTGCACACCTACAACATTCAAGAGGCTTCCAGAAGGCTAAAATTATTGTCTACACCACCACTTGTACTCACTGCACATCTACAACATTTAAGAGGCTTCCAGAAGGCTAAAATCATTGTCTACACCACCACTTGTACTCACTGCACATCTACAACATTTAAGAGGCTTCCAGAAGGCTAAAATCATTGTCTACACCACCACTTGTACTCATTGCACATCTACAACATTTAAGAGGCTTCCAGAAGGCTAAAATCATTGTCTACACCACCACTTGTACTCATTGCACATCTACAACATTTAAGAGGCTTCCAGAAGGCTAAAATCATTGTCTACACCACCACTTGTACTCACTGCACACCTACAACATTTAAGAGGCTTCCAGGAGGCTAAAATCATTGTCTACACCACCACTTGTACTCACTGCACATCTACAACATTTAAGAGGCTTCCAGAAGGCTAAAATTATTGTCTACACCACCACTTGTACTCACTGCACATCTACAACATTTAAGAGGCTTCCAGAAGGCTAAAATCATTGGCTACACCACCACTTGTACTCACTGCACATCTACAACATTCAAGAGGCTCCCAGAAGGCTAAAATCATTGTCTACACCACCACTTGTACTCACTGCACATCTACAACATTCAAGAGGCTTCCAGAAGGCTAAAATCATTGTCTACACCACCACTTGTACTCACTGCACATCTACAACATTCAAGAGGCTTCCAGAAGGCTAAAATTATTGTCTACACCACCACTAGTACTCACTGCACATCTACAACATTTAAGAGGCTTCCAGAAGGCTAAAATTATTGTCTACACCACCACTTGTACTCACTGCACATCTACAACATTCAAGAGGCTTCCAGAAGGCTAAAATTATTGTCTACACCACCACTTGTACTCAGTGCCCACTTGTACTCACTGCACATCTACAACATTTAAGAGGCTTCCAGAAGGCTAAAATGACTGGCTACACCACTAATTTCAATTGCTGCTCAGCTTCTACAACTTTTAGAAAGCTTCCAGAAGGCTAAAATCATTGGCTGCACCACTACATGCACATAGTGCAAAACCTATCCAACGTTTACAACACTTCCAGAAGGCTAAAATCACTTTCAGACCTTTGTTCAAACAGCCTCTATAACATTTAAGCTATCAGAAGGCTAAAATCATTAACTATAACAGAATATGCATGTACTGCACAGCCTCTACAACATTTACAGAGCTCCCAGAAGGCTCAAATCACTGGCAGATAATTCTTCAAACTGCATTTACAATGTTTATAACACTTACAGAAGGCTGAAATCCCTTCACTCATTGTAGTTACCAGTCAGAGTTTTCGCCTTCATTCCACCTAATTCTGGAGTACAAGGGTGACGCAGAAACTACTTGATCAAAAGCATTTTCAACATCGACCTAATGCTGGAGTATGAGGGAGACCCAGAAACGGCTTGAACGGAACCTGTTTTCTCCCTTGTTCCTCCTAATGCTGGAGTATGAGGATGACCCAGAAACTGCTTGAATGAAATCTCCCTTCTGAGAGGCTTCATGAAGTGGTAGATTCATTTGGCTGCATGGTTTTGTGGCAGAAGTAGCATTGTACCAAACCTATCCCATAAAAGCCTTTGCTACTGGTACTTGGTCTCATGCAGGTCCTGTCAGGACTTGGGCACCCACCCTCATCCCTCTCATGCATAGAAACGCTTTGGTGACACCTCTTTGGTAATTGAAAGCTGCAAAGAAAAGGGGGGAGAGGAAACTTCTGATTGTTCTGGCTCAGCCGAGCGGCAAGAACCTTCTTCTCACATACAGGTCATGAGAGGAAACGTAGATCGTGGTTCTCCTCATCATTTGCCTTTTCCATGAGACTATTCCCCACTCATAAACACTCAACGACCATGATCACCTCACGTACGAGGCCCCCCCCCCAACTCCAAACTCATGGAGCCCTCCTCTCACCAGGATTATTCCCTCCCGACCTGCACTCACTCGGTCATACACGTCAAGTGCTCAGACTTCTACTGCTTGGACACTTTGCATCAGGTTATCTGGCCAAAAAACTCCCCCACATTCAGGTATCAAGTGATAGGACCTTTCACGCTTCTACATCCCGATACCAGGATTCGATCTTAGCAAAGGATTCTCCACGGAATGGGACCAATGACTCTCAAGTGCCCTTCTGTGTAAGAGGATCGTGTCCCTTGACAGGATCTTCCTACATGCATGACAAGGACCAGTAACAGACGATACCTAGGCTCCACTCTTAATGCTTATCAAATAACAGAGTTTGACATATCATTGTGACTCTTGCAACCACGGATGTGTAACCCTGGGACGTGTCCTATGGCTGGCTGATCTATGTCATGTTTTCCTTCCTACTGTGCTTTATTAGGTGTACAAGTACTTCAAAAGGAAGAATGAACTTATTGCAGCTTATGTCAAGTCCCTCTTCATTTAATGAGTGGAGTCTCGGAAGATCACTAACCCCTCTGCACCCGATTCAGGTCTGTTACTGTTGAAGGTAGAGAATCCTTAGACAATCTTTCTTCGTCAAGGTCCTCGCCCTCATCAGGGAGCTCAACAATCTTGGGGAAGCTTCCACAGAGCCAATCAGAACAGGATGACAGTTATGATTATTACTATTATTATTATTATTATTATTATTTTTATTATCATCATCATCATTACTTGCGAAGCTACAACCCTAGTTGGAAAAGCAGGATACTATAAGCAACAAGGAAAATAGCCCAGTGAGGAAAGGAAATAATGAAAAAAAAGCTACAAGGCAAGTAATTAATAATTAAAATGAAATATTTTAAGAACAGTAACAACACCAAAACAAATCTTTCATACATAAACCATAAAAACCTAAAAAACACAAAATGAAGAGAAATAAGATAGAATAGTTTGCCTGAGTATACCCTGAAGCAAGAGAACTCTACCCCAAGACAGTGGAAGACTATGGTACAGAGGCTATGGCACTACCAAGACCAAAGAACTATGGTTTGGTTTTGGAGCGTCCTCCTTGAAGAGATGCTTATGATAGCTAAAGAGTCTCCTCTCCATCCATCCATATACCAAGGCACTTCCCCCAATTTTGGGGGGTAGCCGACACCAACAATGAAACAAAACAAAAAGGGGACCTCTACTCTCTATGTTCCTTCAGCTTAATCAGGGACCCAACCGAGTTCAGCTGGTACTGCTAGGGTGCCACAGCCCAACCTCCCACATTTCCACCACAGATGAAGCTTCATAATGCTGACTCCCCTACTGCTGCTACCTCCGCGGTCATCTAAGGCACCGGAGGAAGCAGCAGGGCCTACTGGAACTGCGTCCCAATCGCTCTACCCTTATCAAAAGGAAAGTAGCCACTGAACAATTACATTGTAGTAGTTAAGCCCTTAAGAAGGGAAGAATTGTTGGTAATCTCAATGCTGTCAGGTGTATGAGGACAGAGGAAAATATGTGAAGAATAGGCCAGACTTTTTGGTGTATGTGCAGGCAAAGGGAAAGTAAGCCGTTACCAGAGAGAAGAATCCAATGTACAGTAATAACTCAGGATACAAAATTAATTCGTTCTAGAGTGGCATTCGTAATGATGTTTTCGTATAAAGAGAGGCATTTTACATGTAACATGATCTTTTAATTTTTGGCGAATTTCGTTTCGTATCTAGAGTACTTTTTAGAATATGAGGCGAAAAAATCTTTTTATGTTGTTTTATAAAATGAGTTTTCCGTAAACAGAAACTTTCATATCTAGAGGTTTCACTGTAGTACTGTTTGGCCAGTCAAAGGACCCAATAATTCTCTTGTGGTAATATCTCAATGGGTGGTTGATCTTCGTTCCGGCACTCAGCAAGGGTTGTGCCTCAGTCTTGAACTATCGATGTCAGTTCTTGTTTGAGGCACAGTTTAGAAAGAGTGCATTCTATAATCGCTCATCCTTTAAATTCTCCAATCCAGTCACTCAAACAAGATCTTGCCTCCTCCACTTTGACAGCACAGCTTCCACATTCTGTCCGAAGCAGCACCATCGCCTCTTCCAGTAGATCTTGTTGTTCGAAGGACAACAGGGACCAATACAGAGATTCCAGTATGAAGATACCATGTTCTCAGTCTTTAAGTCTGCTGCAATGGAAGCTGCTTTCATGGCAAGCCTCCAAGTGACGACATAGGTAGACGACTGGTCGGATGCGGTCACGTGTTATGCTGTCTTGAAATTTAAAGAAGAAATACATGGATCTCATCCTCTCTGGCACAAAGGCAGTAGCCTTCTGTTTCACCTGCCTGGTGGTAAAGGGAGCAGGACTTTTCCCTAGGAATGCACCAGTGCTGGAGTAAATGGCTCCTTCCTCACAAAAGAACGCTGAGGTCGCTATCAAGAAGTGAAATGAGGAGAGTCTGGCCAGACACCCTAATCTACCAAGCGGTGACTTGCAGCAGCCCAGACCCTTCAAAATCAACCTCTCCAATGCTATTTTCAAGTCAACCAGCAAAGTCTGAGAAAGCGGCCAGGAGGAGAGGTAGAGGTAGGATGTGAGGGAAGGGACGTTGAGGTTTGCGATTACCTCCTGCAGCTGCCACAAGTTTAGGGATGCTTATTGAGCTATTGGGCAATGTGGCAGCAATATGGAGCAGAAAGTTGGATGGTAAAAGTCCATGGAGAGGGAGTCCCCCTTCTTTTCATCAGCTCTCTCTCCCTCCCTTCACTCATCCTCTAATGATGCTCCTGGCATATGCTCTGAAATTGCCGAAGGCTCAGCCACTTGCGTCATAAATGTTGTCAATGACGGACGAGAACGTGCTAGAAATATTTCAAGTCCAAAATGATTCTCCTGGTTTCTATAATCGGCTGTTCCTTGTGGAGATGTTGACCAAGGTATGGAGACGAGTCATCGACCTCTATCCGCTAAAGAAATAATTTTACAAACTGCTTTCAGGATGAAGACAGAGAGCACGTTTCTTGCAACCCCTAGGATAGGATGCATGTTTTTGAATACTGATCCACCAGTCCTTCATGGATGGTAACTATCAAACACCTCCTAGTGAAAGTCTTTTTGCTAGGCACTGAAGAGATGTCTTGATATCTGTAAAGATCTTCTGCAGCTTTCTGCAATGGAAAATGGGCCATTTTATGCATTGGTGTCGTAGACTATATACTTCTCCAGTTAGAGCTTCTCTACAATTAATAGCAAATTTCTTTTTCCTTCTGCAAGAGAAGCTCCTCTCATTCTCCTTGATGAAAGGCTATCACTCAGATTTGAGCCATTTCTTTATGCTTTAAGGATTTAATGTCCCCTCTTTATGAGAGTTGTCAATACTCAAGAGGAGTTTTGAGTAGTCGTGCCCTCTTAGAGAAGTCGGACCTCCGTTTTGGGAAGTCACTAGAATTTTCAGCTCTCCCAAGCGGCCACAGTACGATCCCCTGAGGAGAGCATTGGCTTGAGATCTGACAATCATCACTGTCCTTCTTTTAATCTCGGCGATGAAATTAACCGAGTTGTATGGCCTCTCGTATGTCATGAGTCATCCCAAGGAATGGAAGAAAGTCTCCTTTACATTTGTTCTGAAGTTTATGGTCAAAACCCAGAACCCTGCTGTTCACTACCTCAGGTTTGAGTCCTTCTCCATCTCCTTCCTTAAGTTGTGACAAGCATTCAGGATGATATATGCTACGATCCTAATTTAAGCAAACTTGGCACTTCAGACCAGGCCACCAGAGGAGGTTCTTCATATGTAAAAGGTTAAGAAGCTGATATGTAAGAATGGAGTCTCTGTCTGGCTTCACAAGACTATCTAGCATGTTTACATCGCTTCCTGAGACTTTACAGTTGAAAAGTCTAGAGTGCTGGCTCACGAAGTCAAGAGTATCGGTTCCAGCATAGCCTTCTAATCCCTGGATACTTTCATCCTGGGACCAGGATAGCTGTTCAGCATTCATACTATCATTTTTCCAAACCAGATGCTAGATACAGGTAAGCTATGCAACTGAGTAACTTTTTATTACAATTTGGTTTGTATGGAAGTATCTCCCTGCTCCTCCCATTCAGTGGGGAGGATGGATGGAATCTTTGGACTTATGCCCATACAGAAGGTCCTCTGGTTATGAGTGAGATCCATTCTGATTTATATACTCAACATACTGTATACTGTATATAGTTGCACACACAAATTCCGGGCACACCTCACATAATTTGCGGCACGCACTAATTTTAGCTAGATCTCTATTAAGATTCAGCAAGCCCAGATCTTCATTCAGGAGATGGAATTGAAGCAGACTGAGTAGCATCATCTGCATATATAATGAGCTTGTTTCGTAGGCCAGTCCACATGTCATGTGTATATAGTATGAAAAGTAATAGGCCAAGAACACTACCCTGAGGAACACCAGATATTACATTCCTATACTCATTATGGTGCTCATCAACAACTCTTTGCAATCTATTACAAATAAATTCATTAATGATGCTAATAAAAGACCCAACTATTGTACTCCCAATTGTTTGATTATGAAAACTAGGGGCTCATGATTAACATGGTTAAATGCAGCACTAATATCAAGGCTGATCATACGAACTTCCTGACCACAATCAAGGCATTTACAAACCTTCAGCATACCTATTTAGATGTTTTGCCAAAAGACATTCCAAAACTTTAGAAAATGCCTGTATCCTGTACCTACATTTATGCATTACTTGTAGACAATGAATACAATAATACATAAAACAATTCCGTACTTTTATTCCTATGGTCGGCCTTCCTACTGCCATGAGAAGTCTCCCTTACATTTTCCAAACATAATGCACAGCAAAAATGAAGGCACAAAAATATCCAAGAAAGAGCAACACCAAAATTCTGAATGCGTATCGTAAAGAAAGATGGTAAACTAATGCTTAAGTGATGTCTATTGCACCACTCTGCGGCCCAAGTTCCTCTCTTAGTTGACAAGTAGTTTGTCTTTTCAACGAACCAAACGTAACTTGAAATTGAGTCACAAGGATTTTGTTGAAAGGATCGCACCTGAAGGAAGACTGCTGATATTGAATATCTAGGAAACCAGCATGTCTGCACATATGACATCCCTCACAGGCAGGTATACAAAAACATCCTGAAAGAGAAAGCAGAGCGATTAAAATCAGCAAAGTTATGAGGCGCAAAGTACGTTAGTACTGCTCAACAGCTGAAGTCAAGGTGCCTACTCAGTGGACTGTCAGTAGGTGGGGCTTACCCAGCACCCAGCAGTAACTAGCCTCACCTCGTAATAAATTCTATCAGTCAATTTCAACTTCCCTTAATTATACTCGTATTAATGGACTGAGGTTTGGATAGATGTAGGAACAAATTCTTTTTAATCATAAGTTCTCATATTAAGACTTGAACATTCTTAGCAAGTCGGAAGCCATATTTTCTGTAAGGTATTAAAATACATTATGATTTTTTTTTTTTTTTCAGGTATGTACATTTAGAAAATCTAATTGCACGCTCCTACTTCGATCCCCGAGAGGCCTACCCAGAAGGTGTAACTAAAGAAAGGAGAAGGGCTGCAATAGCTGCTGCTTTGGCTGGAGAGGTATCGGTGGTCCCACCTTCACGTCTCTTAGCGTTGCTCGGACAGGCATTGAAGTGGCAGCAACATCAGGGACTGCTCCCTCCCGGTATGTATTTTTACTAACACCCCACTTGCCACCAATTCCTTCGTTCATCCTGCAGAAAAGGGTAATTCTGAGATTGTACTGTTCAACTTGCTGCCTCTTTGCATATGCAACTGTATTGCTAAGCACTAAGACTCTTTTGTTCTTACATGAATACAAATTGTTCTCATTTAATAGGAAAATTAATTTAGCAAAGCTGGAACAGGTGCTTAAACTTGTAACGAGCTAAACATATTTGCCTGTCAGGTGGTGTACGCCTGTACCACAGGTGTGGCAACATTCACTTTGTTTTCAGCCACCGGACAGTATCATTATTATTATTATTATTATTATTATTATTATTATTATTATTATTATTATTATTATTAAATGCTAAGCTACAACCCTAGTTGGAAAAACAGGATGCTATAAGCCTAGGGGCCCCAACAGGGAAAATAGCCCAGTGAGGAAAGGAAACAAAGAAATATAAAATATTTTAAGAACAGTAAAAACATTGAAATAAATATTTCCTATATAAGCTATAAAATCTTTAACAAAATAAAAGGAAGAGAAACTAGATAGAACAGTGTGCCCGAGTGTACCTTCAAGCAAAAGAACTCTAACCCAAGACAGTGGAAGAGCATGGTAGAGAGGCTATGGCACTACCCAAGACTAGAGAACAATGGTTTGATTTTGGAGTGACCTCCTAGAAGAGCTGCTTACCATAGCTAAAGAGCCTCTTCTACCCTTACCAAGAGGAAAGTGGCCACTGAACAATTACAGATTGGGAGAAGAAGAATTGTTTGGAAATCTCAGTGTTGTCAGGTGTATTAGGACAGAGGAGAATCTATAAAGAATAGGCCAGACTATTCGGTGTCTGTCTAGGCAAAGGGAAAGACCCATAGCCAGAAAAAAAGATCCAATGTAGTACTGTCTGGCCAGTCAAAGGACCCCATAACTCTCTAGTGGTAGTATCTCAACGGGCGTCTGGTGCTCTGTCTAACCTACTGCTTCTCAGCATCCTCATTTGAGTATTTTAATCTTCCTTTCTTTCAGATTGATTAAATGTCTTGGCAGATAGTCGAGTCTGAGGGATATTATTGGACTCGTTAAAATACTGCTTCCGTCAGCAGGACAACCAAGAGATCTCGCACAATGGAAGTCTTTGTGAAGTGTGTTTAAATGCTTCCATAGACAGTCATTGTACCTTTGCTATAAGGAGTTGTCTTACTGGAATCTTTAATCAGGAGACACTTCAATGCAACATTAAATTAGGACACTAGGA